>NC_044253.1:0-120000 GCF_003957555.1 Calypte anna | reverse complement strand
ATGTGAGAGAAAATATGTGTGCTTGAAAAACAATGCAGTATGTTCTCAGTAAAGAAAAGACTGCTCTGAACTTCTCTTTAAACCAACTCTCCTGAGCTATCAACTGTCACATTAAAAAACGTCCAACCCAAACTCACTTATACACCTTCTTCCACAACTTATGTCCATACTAGTAATTACATACTAGTAATACTACATGTTAGTTACCACTTGCTAAACAGTTAAATTAGCAAACATCACAATACTCTTTGGGGTTGGTTTTCTTTTTAAAAAAAAAGCCAAAAAAACTGTAACAGTAACAACACAGCAGTGATTCTTAATGATGCTGATTAGCACCGCTTCATTGGAATGTACCGAAATACTCTGAAGACAGGTCAAGTTAAAATAATCTGTTGATCTTATCTGTTGGTTTATCAACTTCCTTCATGGCATAAAAATAGAGTAAGTGACTTTACACTATACTACACATTACTGTAGCCTTTTAAAAAATAGATATATGCTACCTACACCATTACCTAATGTGTCCAGAAAAGAGAAGCTACCAATATTTAAATATGTATTTAGAAACATGGAAGAAATAAAACATAACAGAAAAATAGAAGTAAATTTTTGAACAAGAAAATGAACAGCAATGACATTTCTGCTCTTTCTTACTTGATGAAAACATTAACAATTAATCCAGCAATTAATTCTAGCATTTGTTTTGTTTTTTATTTTAGTGTTTGCTCCTCAAGTTACTAACTTACTGTAGACATGGTCTGCAAAGCAAAATTTCATATGAAAATGCACTCCTTAGCATTCATGGCTTACTTTAAATAGGTTAAATATTTTTGAACAGTTTTTGCAGTACTACTAACTACAACATAGATAAATGATTGAAAGCATTACTCAAAAGGGGAACATACATTGCAACAATGCTGGTATCTTAGTAACAAGAAAAGATAACTGTGAATGCCTTTGTTAATATTAACGAATTTCACAATACAATGCAAATGCAATATCTTAAAATACAAAGCTTCAATGTACCAATCAGCAGAAATACAGAAATAACTGGTATTTCTAATAATACAAAGGGCATTCTGGTTTGTAGAGAAAACCTAGAGAACTGTTTATGGTGACAGAAATAACCACCTATTTTCCTCCTTTCTGTATTGCTCTTGATTATTTCATTGCTAGCAAAGTTTGCCTTCTACATGCCCCCAAAGACTAGGAAGTCTTCCAGACTCCTTGTATACTTGATTCCTGACTACTTGTATACATCGTTTCATAATACAGCTGAAATGTCTCACTGTAAAAGGCTGGACAGCATGGAAAAGGCTGGAAATGGTTCATACACAAGTAATAATCATCCATACTTACCACTGCTTAAAAGACCCTCAACCCTCATCTGAATAATGTCAAATGTATCTGTTCATTTAAATGAAAAGCAAAGCACTGGCTATCTTATTAAAGCACTTTTAAGAAAAACCCTAAATCCAGCATTTTAATAAACTCTGAATATGCTGTTGTTGAACCAAGTACACAGGGAACAAGCATGAAAGCAATGACAAGGACACCATCTTTAACTTTCCTTCATAAATCACTGGCTAAAACAAGCGAGCCCTGGATTAATGTTCTAAAAAAAGTAAATTTTCAAGAGAGAATGAAAGAACTGCACTTTACTGAGAAAACTGTTGCATAACTTAGGCCCAAACACTGCAGATTATTAACTTTCAGAAGTAAGAATACAAGGAACATACACAGAGCACTAACCTAGCAAGCCATATTTTTACAACTATCAACCACATGGCGAGTCTCAATGAGGGTTACTTTATGAAGTACTAGGTGCTTGGTTTTAAATTAAATTTTTAAAAGTATTTTTAAAATTATTTAGGTACTCAAAAACAATGTTTTCTTTTCATCTCCAGTGTCCCAAAAGTGACGTAATAAATTTTTTCTTTCAATCTTATTCTATGAAGCACTTTCCTTACAAAAAAGTTAAACTTCCATCTCTAAACAATATTTAAACTTGATTACTCATCTGTTTAGTCTTATAGGAAATACTAGATGGGACAGAATTTATAAACAAGGAAATACTTGAGTAGAAAAAAAGTAGAAACTTTTTAGTTTCTCCCCTCTCCCTTTTTCCCCCATACTTTTGCTTTTATGTTCCTCAATAACTCTGAAAAATAGATTATTTGCACAGTGCCTGAACCCCACTGCACTGTGTAGTCCAAACACTGAGAAAGAAATCAGCTTCTGGCCCATAAATGCAACAACATGAAACAGGCTGTCTAATTAAGGCTAGTGCCATCTTTTAAGTATTATTGACACTGAAATTAGAGACTGTTTCTTAATGATACATATCTAAGACACTAAAATTAAGCTCTCCTGCCTATCATAACACTGATTTCCAAAAACTGAGAACTCGTTAAGGAACTTCCGATTTTTTGAAAGTTAAAAATAAAGAGCCCTTCAGGTCTGGTAATAAGAAAACAGTAAGTCTTGACTGTTCAGCTTTGAACAGTTTCACATGCAGCTATTACTGCCCCTCACAAAAACAAAACACTGAATTACAATATCATTTACTAATGTGAGGCTGTTGATTTATATTCTTCCAAAGCTAATAACATTCTAATAAGAATGAATTTAAACTTTTTTCAAGGGTTAATTTTCTTTTCCAATGCACCTTCTAATTTTCAGCAATAGCTGAATAAGCAGGCAAGTATAGTATCTGCTTACTTGGTTGGAATGCTTCAATTATTCAGGAACTAGTAGTGTATTAACCGACTAAACTACCAGTATGTGATATATTCCATAATGGTTTCACAATGTGCTTTGTCTATATGACCCGGGATCATGATAAAGTAATTTATTTGCAGTGTAATCTCCCTGGTAAAGGATAAAGACTCCCATTCCTAACCCATTACACATCATGAAGACCTGCCAGGCTATGCAACCAAGTTGTTCATTCTTAAACAATTATTTTATTAGATGATAGAGAGTGAATTTTTTAATGTGAAGATAATTCAATTGTTCAGTTGTGACTGAAAGACTGTCAAAATTGTTTTCTTAAAAAACGGAAGTGAACAACATCTCTGCTTAGGAACAGACCAGGGTACTAGTCTACCTCAACTACAGAATACCTTATAAATTCAAGAACATTTTGATTCAAAGAAATTGCCGTTCCATCCACACGTCATTCATGAGCAAATATTCTTAGACTGGTTGACACAATAAACACATCTGTGAAGCCTCTCTAGGACAGTGTATACCTTTTCAGAGTGGATGCAACAGTAACCATAGTGTACTGTGTCAGGCAGAGAAATGGATCTACTCATAAATAGCTGATGGGACAGAACTGATAGTAAACTACATTCCAGCTTGTTTTCAGGCATACAAAGTGTCCATGAAAAAAAAAGATACTGTCTGAAAAATCAGATGCAGCCAGGGAAAGGATACACAAAACTAAAAGGAAACAACAGATCAACAGTGGGAATTACTATGCGTCTACTATTAGCTATGAAATGACACTTTTCAAAATAAAAATCAAGAATAAGGTTTTAAAAACTACTAAGGAAAAGGACTACATGTATTTTCTAACGAAGAAACTGACAGTTTAGTATTATTACATTGTTCATATTACATTATTCATATTATTAATATTACATTATTCATATCCTTTACACTTACTGTACTTTAATGGACCAAATATATATCCTACATCTACACACAGGAGACACAAAATTACATGCTGTATTATCTACAAAGACACCAAGAAAAGTTAAATGAGTCACACAAATCCTCAGTCTGGGGCTGTACACTTATATCCATATGTAAATGAATTCCTACTATATTCTGTGAACCACCACAGAACCATCTCAAATGCCATGGGCTAACAAATACAGGCACAAAAGTCATGTGCAGTTGAATTCCCAGTTGGGTACTGAAAAATAAAACATGCAATTACTTCTCCTGGATCAGTTTCGGTTAGAAATTTTTCACGCTGGTTTAAGAATAATTAAAAGAAATGGTTGAGATGTAATTCTAGGTATGCAGACATTCTGGTTTCTATTTTGCTTCTCTAGGGAACTGCAAATGAACAAGTGCAGGCTGCAGCAGGGCATTCGGAATCTTCTGGTTCTATTATATCAGGGCAGAGGAGTTTTTTGATTTGGAGAAAACACACTCACTCACTCTACTGCAAGAGATAAGTTTGTTCTGAAAATAGTGTGTTACCATACACTTAAGCTGAAAAAACTTCCTATTTACTGCGTATCTTGTAAGAATCTTGTAGGTAGTACTCACGACAACAAAGAGTCTCTGTCTGATCTGTTCTCCAAAGTGAAGAGAGAAACAGGAGAGAAGATATATTTACCATTTCTTGTTCTGATGATGACATATCCATCATCCAGTTAAAATATTTGTTTCATTCACAAAAATGGAGCTCTTTATGGAAATCCTCCATATAAGTTTCTGATTCAAGCCAAGAGCCTTCAATCTAGTCAAGACAATCTAAAACTGACATTTTGAAATTCAACTTCTCAGTCTCAAGTTACTTTAGAAGAAACTGTTCTTCCAGACACAGAAATATAGTAGAGGTTGGTCTTGAATGCTGAGAACATGATGCAAATTCAAGAAGCCTATTATTAGTTCTTAACCTGAAGGGGACACAGACTGTGCTAGATAAGTCTTTAATTTGATCCTCACTTCTAAAGCAGCTTTGCAAACTACAAATTTCCATCACATTTGAAAGAAGCAATTTTAAATTAATTTTCTTCCTTCGATAAACAAGTACTATGCAAAGTGCATTCACAGGATATGAATGTTGCGTAGCAAAAAGAAACCAAACAAACCCCAAACATTTTTCTTCGATGCATCTGTGCATCTGACTTGTAATAATAATTACAAGTGTTGGCAAACACTAAACCATTAAAACCGCAATATATGATTGTGTCATTTTTACCGGATGTGTTGAGTGTGGAACCCAGTGATGCAGCTCCAGCAGAAAGGCCACCTTTTGGTACTGCTGCAGCTACAGACGGCGCAGAAGAGGCTGGGGTTGAAGCAGCTGCAGTAGAGGAGACCGACGATGACGTTAACCGCTCTCCAGACTCCATATCTGCAAGAGAGAAGATAAATATCTGTCTTCTATGGCAGGAAATGAAATCACAACTACAGCGCTACAGGAGTGTTTGTGTTAACCATGTCTCACGATCTGCACTCAATTCTTGAGTCACTCTTATGAGACCTTCACACAAGAGGTACATCAAACAAACAGCAGCGTTCATCAGGGGAAACCAGCACAACTGCCACAGTGAGGGAATCAGGCAGCACTCTTAACAATTCTGCCATATTTCACCTTGAATGCCAGAGTCTAAGTTGGGACCACAACCCACACCCTCTGCTCAGGAGCTCCATTCTGGCTCTAGCTGGAACCTTCAGCCCTCACCTGAGTGAGGTCACAGATCCACAGCCTGGCCTGTGCCCGTATCTCCTGGATCATCCCTTGACCTCCTCTCATGTTACATCTTTCCTCCAGGCCTCCATCACCTCCTGCCCTCTGCTACCCCAGATCAGACTGCTGGATGGCATCTGGGCCCAATATGTCCCTGTAATGTGCCTGGGCCCTGTGCCGAGCACAGTGTGCAGGTCCTGTGGGGCTGTGCATTGCCTGTGACACCCTCCACTGCCAGCTCTTCCTTCCTTGCAGGGCAGTCCTGCTCTTGCTGCTCCCTGACACACTCCATCCAGCCTTAAAGAACCTCTACTGCATCCTAAAGAGTCTGTATCTCCTCTCTTAATTTAGGGAAAGGTCCAGCAATTATGGTGAGATATTATATGTAAGAACTCCTGTAAATTGTTTTTTTTTTCTCTCCTGGTGGGCTTGTAATATGCAATAAGGCATTTTTATTTATGCTATGAATTGCTCTAATTAAAAGTTACCAGACTTATTTCATCAAACAAGCATGTACATTTTAAGAAAAAAAACACAGTAAAATTATTAAAAATACTACTTGTGAAGAAGCAGCTTCTCTAGTACTTAAAAATTGCAACCAAGCACATCTCAAGCTCAGAGGCAGCACAGTGAAAAGACTGACTCAATCTGCCCAAACTGCAGTCAACAGTGAGTCAACAGTGCAATCGAGGTTGGGAAACCTTTTCAGAGTCCCTTTATTATTACATAAAAAGGGAGACTAAGCACAGTTAACTTGGAAGAGGGAAACTCCCAAGAAACTGATTCCTGTCCTGGAGCCTCCTCCAGCTACAGAGGTGACACCTTTCCCACTTGGATCTATCCCTGGAAACTGAGGAGACCAAGTATGAGCCCAAGTCTATGCTACTAAGTCTACCACTGCTATCAAATTGCACTCCCAGTCCTCATGCAACAGAATGACAAGCAGACAAGAGAGACAACCCCTTCCAAGTACTATTTTTGATGTGCTAAGCAGTACTTCTGATCCAAAGTTATTTTAAAACAGTGACTTCCCATTTGGAAAGCCAGCTCAATGCTGTTACCTACTTCTCCAGAACGACGCAGTATTCTTGATTCATCTCAGTAAAAATGAATCTTGAAAAGCCAAAAGGAAATACAGAAGTCACAGAGAAATGCACAAAATATCCAGAAGACACACTGTGCCCATTTTAACTAAATGATTCATTCTTTATTACTAATAATTTTTATATGCAGCAATTTCTATTCTACATACTGGATAAAGTGTCTAGATTTTGCCAGCTAGCAGAGCAATGGGTACTACCTTTCCAAGTGAAAATCCTAACAGGAAAACTACAGCACAGCATACAGTATGCCTACTCTTCACACAAACTGCAAACAGACACTCTACAGAGAAAACAGAGAACACTGACAGACTTTATTTCTTTTCTTTAATCCTTTTACCCCAGTTTATCACACATGATTTTCATGCATACGGAAGAAAATCTTTTCTGCAGATACAGGAAAGTCAATTACTTACACAGATCTGGTATGACAAAGTATCCACCACTACACTGAATATATGCAGGCTCCAGAACAACAGTAGAAATCACAAAAACTATTTCCTTCAAAAAATTTACCATGGCAATATTATTAAACACTTTAAATTTTTAATTCATAGAATCACAGGATAGTTTAGGATAGAAAGGACCTTACAGATCATCTACTTTCAACCCTCCTTGTCACAGGCAGGTCTCCTAAGTACATACTTTTCTCCAACTAACATTTTCTATCCACAGTTAAAGAGTACAACATTGATTTTTAGTAATCTGTCAATATAAATCAGATGAATTGCTACCCAGTGGAAGGAGGCCACTGGAAAACACTGCACAACTGCAGACTTTAAATGTTATATGATGTTCATTAAATTTTATAATTATTCCTAAGAATAAATAATACAAATCCCTTTCATAAGGGATTACAATTCAAGCCTGTATCTAAAGATTTAAGTCTGTAGCATTTGCAAACATGTGCATTATTTCACACTATAAGAAAAATTTACTATCTTTAGTATATACAGAGAGAACAACAGACATAAACAAATATAACAAAGTACATTTTTTAGACATTATGAATGACTGAACTGAGGTGAGGCCAAGCAGCAGCCATTGTACATAAACATACACAAAATCTGTTGTATTTAGTGTTCACAGTTCTAAGTGTGACCACAGTGAATTTACTGTATATACTGATGGTGTTAGGGAAAAGAGAAACATATCATAATGGTATTGTTACAGTTACCATTCTAAAAAGGGAAGGTACATTTAATCTTTCATGCACTGCATTCAGAACTCAGGATTGAAACTTTGCATTTTTCTTGTGCTTCCCAACAAAGGCATCCAGAACTCCCATTTCTCAAAAAAACCCAACCAAAAATCAAAAACCTGTCATGCTGTGTGTAATAGTAGAGCATAAAAATAAATCTTTACCATCTAATGTATATTGTAAAAAAGCTCAATTGAGAGTCATCTATAAGAAATCCTCATTTCTGTCATAAACGGGAAGATACCCTGGTAAATCAATGACTATTAAATACAGAAATGTAAATCTAGCTACCCTTGCAAGTTTTTAACCAATGTAAGCCATCTGTTTGCAATGGTAATACAGCATCAAATAAGAACAGAGAAAACAGTAATAACCTGCCCTTCTAAAGCTCCTCTTCCTTCCTCCCCATTGGTTTTAGTTTGAGTGAGTTGGGGGATGTTTTTGGGAGAGCTACATTTTCAACCTTTAATTTAGCTGCTTGCTGAATAGAGAAACTTAATAGAAGGAAAGTCCGTAATGGAAAACTGAAATATTGGTATTTCTGAATTATTTTAAGTGCCGAAATCATATTCTTTTCCTAGATATATATATATACTTTTGCTTTCAAACTAAGTCGATCCTTAATTATGTTTAGTTAATTACTCTAACCACAGCAGATGGCCGAGTCCAAAAGAGATAATCCCCAAAATAGTCATTACTCAGGATCCGCAATAATTACACTGTAGACCTAATGTGTTCTTTGACTAAAAAAGTCCATACCAGTTACAGCATAATCCATAATTTTTTAACTTCAAGTATAAATTAGACACTTGTTCTATTTTAGTGCATTTTGCTAGTCAACACTTATGATCAACTCCCCTGATTGCTTTTTTAAATTCTCCTATTTGTAAGAGAAATTGAATGAATAAAACTAGAAAGGGGAAAAATAAAAAAACACCACAACAAACAAACAAAACCCCAAGAAACAACAGCCAACAACTTTTTTTTTTTAAGGTGCAAACGTGTGCCAGTTGCTCTCAATGGTTTGCCCAAACTTCAGCTACTTCCCTGAATTTTCCATGCTGAATAATAACCATTAGTGCAACTGAACCCAATGAAAACAGAACACAATCTCTCGTTAGAAGTAAATAAGATTAAGGGAATTACATGTAGCTTTACACACGGAAAATGCTATATTATTATATATATATATATGTATTATTATATATATTATATTATATATCTAAAGGAAAAGAATTATTGAATAACAAAACCAAGAAAGTTTTACTAAAGGAAACAAATACTTTCCACATTTAACTAGGTGAAGTTTCTCTTAGCTAAATTACCTATAACTCCACGGTCAAAACCTTTGCTGAAATGTATATGAAAATAAAAAAAATTACTATTGTTCTTACACAGGTATTAACAAATTCATGGGACAGCACCATGGATATAACAGTCTCCTGTCAACATTACTTCTGATGTATGAATACTAGAAAGTGAAAAATTAGCAGACTTACATCCAACTTGGAGTTCAACCTCTACACTCCCACATAGTGCTTCATTATTTTAATGATTATCGCTAACATTCATTTCATTTTATGAAGTAACATTTAAGAATTAATTCTTCTCCTCTGAAGTGGGGCCGAGCCCAAGAAGGTCCACGCACAGAGGTGGTGGGGGGACCCAGCTGGCCCAGGCACCAAGGGGTTCTGCACCACCGTGTCACAAAGGCCTCACAACCAAGGGGTAAGTGTAAAAGCAGTGGTGAGCCAGAAAATAGAACAAACTACTACCCTGATGAAAACCTCATAGAGAAGGAATTGGGTGCAGTTCAGTACAGACAAGCCATGGAGACAGCAGGCTCCCAGTGACATTCCCTGTTCTGCAGACTAGGTCTTGGCAGAGACCTTCCTACACACAGGCTACTACTGCTACATTGTTTAAAGCATCCAATTTCTAACTAAAATAAAAGTGTCAATATAATTAATGAGATTCACTTCACACCTTTCAAAAGCTGTATTATCCTTAGATGCCAAGTGAGGTACTAAATATTTCAAGTTTTGCAGAACTTCACTGTATGTCACTTTCAATAATTTAATCTCAGCATTTTACATAAAACTCTCTATGGAAAAAAGCCACCTCTATAAAACTTACTTTAGTAAATCAACAGCAAAGTTGGCTTATATTTCATAGGCATCATACCAACTACAAAGAGACTTCCCTTTTCTCATACACATCATATCACAATTCTACCAATGCTTAACAGCCTTTACCCACATACAGTGACTTACTCAAATCCACTTTAAAGCAGATCCAAGTCATAAGTCTGACACAACTGAGTCAGGACTGGCCTGCCAAAAGTGGAACCTGCACCACCTATTATTTGTAGGCATTTTTCGGTATTCAAAAGCTCCAGACCTCGGATCATCTCCACAGCCTCCTCTGGACTTGCTCCAATACCTTCATGTCCTTCTTGTGTTCAGGGCTCCAGAACTGAAGACAGAATTCCAGGTGGGGTCCCATGAGAGTGGATTAGAGGAGAATCACATCCCTTAACCTGCTGGCTACACTGGTGGTGATGCAGCCCAGGACACAGTTGGCCTTCGGGGCTGCCAACACATATGAGCAGCTCACACTGACCTTCTCATCACCCAACACCTTCAACATTTTTTCCTCAGAGCTGCTCCCAATCCATTCTCCAAACCTGTAATTGTAATTGGGATTGCTACCACCCAGGACCTTGCACTAGGCCTTGTTGAACTTAGTTTCAGTTTAGCCACTCTATCCTACACCTTCTCCCATGGTTCAAAAGCTAGACCTCATCTTCACAAGCTCAAAACCCAGGCTTAGCTCCAATCACAGGTACCAACACAGCCTGAGAAAAAATTTACAGAGGAAGTGCCCTGCCAAACGTTGGATGGCAAAAAGCTGCCACAGGCTTGTCTGGGAATTGTTAAAATTCAAGAGTGTTGTAATTCATACTTGAGCCAAACACTCTGGTTAGTGCTTCCACAACTGAACCTTGCCCTTCTTTACTGAAGAATGATACAAAGCACTAGAACAAAGGCTAACTTTGTGAAACCTTACCTATCTGCTCTAAGATACATGTACAAAAACCTCAGGAAAACCTCACTACAAGTGAAGTATTTTGCTCGCCTGCATTCTTTTATTTTGTGTTGGGAAAAAAATGCACTAAAAAACAAGCAGGCAGAGAAAATGTCAATCCAAACACCTGAGCTTTAAAAGCATAAGCTAAGTGGCAGACAAATTTTGGGAAGAACTAACTACAAACCGGGATATCAGTTTGTATGTATGAACTCCACACAAGTCAAAGTAACACACCAAGAATGAGCTCCTGGGCTCTCCCATATAAATTCTTCCAAGAATTAATATGCAAAGAAAATAACTCCTTTACATTGCAGTCCTAAACTTACAGACTACCATAATACTTCATGTACTCCAACAAGAAGGAACAAGGGTGTTACTCAAACTCATTCATAAGAAATGGTCTAGAGTCTGCATTAACTGCTACTTTTTTAAAATTTTATTTCAGATATTTCATTCTAACAATTTCAGATACTATTTTACTCCATTAAAATTGCTAAAACTTAAACAACCAGCATACTCAGATGACAAATGGGGTCTTGGATATACTGACAGAGTTCCAGAAAAGCATCCAGGAGAAGCAACTCTTCTAAATGTGTACTCGTACCAGACTCAGACTTAGCACTGCGTCCACATTTTATTTTAGAGCAACACCAAACTTCAGTCTCATTAGTCTAACATTACTACTGTTCAAAATAAAAAAGCCAAACACCTAGACTGTACATTCAGTTCTCCAACGTCTGCAAAGACTAGTTTTAGACTTCTTAACCGCCATATGGGTTTATCAACCTCTCATGCCAAAGTGAGTTTCGGCACCTTGACTAAAAAACTCATAACTAAGAAATGCTAGCTCCTCATTTGAACTCTTAAACCACACTGTGATGTCACCCAGCAGGAATGCAAGGGTTCTCACTAATAGTCTGAGGCAGCAAGGCCGAGACTAAGATAAATGGTTTCCACATTTTCTTGTTCTTCCACTCACATAGTTTTTTGGAAACCCAGAACCAGTTCTAGAAGGAAGTATTCCGTGCTATACTACCCATTGATTTAAGTCAGCTTCATCATTGGCATGCATCATTTCCAAAATACCTTTCTTAGGTTATTTGTTTTAAGAAATTATGATCTTTAAAACAACTAAGACATTTATGCAAAGCTAAATAAAATCAAATAAAACAAACCAAAAAAATCCACACAGAGTCCACTGAAGTTTACCTAGACAGAATAACTAGAATGAACAGTAACAAGGATTTTAAGATATAAATAAAAAAAATCAAGCCTCAACAGAAGCCACGGCAGGTATTGCCACATCAGAGGATTATCCTTGCTGACTCCATTCACAATACTATTCACAAGAAGATGCAAATATGACATCTCAATGTTATTTACACACTTGAAGGAAGTGGTTAGACATAAAAAACCTGACTGATTGCATTTTTATTTCCACATACTGGAGAGAAAGAAGGTTAATAAAGCATCCACGATTCCATCTACAAAAACAAAAGTATGTGTCAGAATACGTATGTAAAATTCAGGTGTTCTAACAAAGCCACACACCAGAAAATACGCTTTCCTACTTTACCAGAGAATATGTAGGTGTATATTTGCTGTATCAGACATTGTTTTCTTGGCAAAGCTTCATGATCATTTAAAAATTAACAAAGATATACAGTATTCCCCTAAACAATGTGGTCAGAATTGAAAGGCACTCTGCAAAGGCAAGCTGGTACATACATCATGGCTGCATTTGAGTAAGAGATGAAACTCTAGTTCTTCTGCAGGGGGGGAGAGAAGGAAGCCCAGGCAGCCCCAACTGCTGCCACACTGTACTGAATTCAACAGAACGGCAACAAGAAGCGCAGTGGGAAGGGATATAGCTACACCCTGGATTAGGATGTGCCCTTCCCTCTGCAGCAGGAGCAGCTGTATCCCTGGCACTTCCCTCTCCCTGTGAGACACAGACCTGAAAGGCAGCCCAGGAACCAGTAGCTCCAGCAGCACCCATCAGGGCTGTCCCTCCTGCTTTATAGGAATCTAGTTTTGTGAAGGAAGCTCAGCTGAAGCTTTAAGACAACAAGTTCAGCTGTGAGGCACCAAGCTTTGAGATTAAGATCCTCATATAGAGAAAAGAGTATGCAAAAGAGACTAAAAACAGCAAGGGAAAAGTTTTTTAAAAAACGATCACAGAACATCGGGAAAAACTGTCCAGGGGTACAAGAAGCCAGCTGTCAGTATTGAGCATTATTATAACTTATTTAGGACACTAGATTATATAAAATTATACCTAGTAACAGGAGCAATTCAGTATTTTGTAATAAAAAATTAATGGAAACTTGTTTTGTAAGATGGATTAATACAGAGCAGCACTCCAGGTAACAGCCTTTTAAATCAAATAGCCAGTGTATAAGGGAACTGAAAGGAGGTAGCATGCATAAGAAATTTAAGGCTATCCTATGAAACCTTTATTTTGCAGTTAATGCTCTCAAGATGAAGGGATCATAGTTCCACAGAGAATGATGACTTGGCACTCATTCCTCAGTAACCCTCAGAACATATAGGCAAGTGTTTTGGGGGAAATGAACAGTGCCAATCAACAGTTCAAATACCAGGTCCTCACCACTACTTACGAGAAGCCCTGTAACAAATTAATGTAGGGTGAATCCCTCTTATTTTCTTCCCAATGGCATTTTTCCTACCTCATTCCCTTCAACAGACCTGTACCTACACGCTCCAGCCACTCTATTGTCCACACCCTTTTCTCTATATGCAACCCATGTGAACTAATAGGTCAAGCATGTCCAAAAATCTCTTCCTACGCCAAGCTTGATGAACATCATCTCTGTACCTCACCTATTTTTCTACTAGTATGAAAACTAACAGATTTCTCGTATATGCTATCTACTTTATAAGGTTTTGATTATTTAATATTTATTACTATACAAGTATTTGAATTGGCTATTTAATTCAGAAAAAAAAATTTAAACTATTATGAAAATACACATTTCTTTTAACTGTACTGCAATTTTTCTCCAGATTTCATTTTCAGTTCCAGTATCTGTCAACATAGTGGATACCTCCTGTTACTACAAGAAAATATACATAAATTTACTTCCATAGCCAGATACAATAACAGAAAAAGTGAGTATTTTGAAGGGCCAAAATGGTTTTGGTTAGTATCTCACTGCAGGTTTTATTATGTACTCTTAAATAGCTTACCAAAAAAAAAAAAAAAAGTCTTGTAGTCTAGAAGGAAGGTCCTTAGTACCAAGAGCACAACCTTATTTTAATATTAACATGAATTTATATTGGAACTTTATATCTAGACTTGTCGCCTTTCTAAAATTTCATGGAATAACCAAGCACATGCACTGGTGCTCTCTTATATAGAGAGTAATGCTCAGTAATGCTGATCACAGTACATACAATGCTACCAACCTTAAAAAAAAAACAACCAACAACCCAAAAAACCTTTGTAGACTCATTTAACAGAGCATAGTAAGACAAAAAAATGCACTGCACTCACAATTTTATAATATGAAATCTGTTAGACTGATACTCTGAAGAACAAAACATGGCACTCAGTGCCATGGTCTAGCAACCGCAACGGTGGTTCAAGGGTTGGACTCGATGATCTCTGAGGTCCCTTCCAACCCAGCCAATTCTATGATTCTATGATTCTATGAAAATAAAACTGGACCTGTGCACTGACTGACAGCTGTCACACCCATCTAAGTCCTCATTGACAAAAGCCAAGAAATTACTTGAAAATAACACATCAACTATTATGTAGAAGCAGCACAACATTTCCTATACAAAAGAAAAGCTGACAAAAAGGGTTTTTTATTTGAAAATTTTGCAAGTGATAAAAGTAAGCTATGAAATACCAATATTTCAGAATGTACATGAAACGTGTATTTTATGTCACTGTATTTGTCCAGTGGGTATTCGTTAGAATTTTCCATAAAGTTAATACTAGTTGTCTAACACCTAATAGACTTCAGTGTTTTTTTTAAATCTCATGCAAACCAGATATAGTTGCTCATTGCTACTATCAGGAGATAAACATTACCAAAAAAATCAGTTGTCTGTCTTACAACATCAAAAAATTACAAGTTGCAACTCTATATATTCTTTCTTCAATCGACATAACATTTCAAACTATTAACCTGGAGAAGAAGAAGGGAGGGCGTGAGGGAGGGAGGGGAGAGGGAAGGAAGGACAGAGAAAAGCACATAACACTTGGCATTACAGAAGAACAGAGAACATTAACTGCTTACTGTGGAGTGGTTTAATCAGGAAGTAGCCATTATCCTGTCGCTACAGAGCAATGACAGCACTCCAAAACAACAAGCCGTGGGTTTGGCGTTGTGTTGTT
The DNA here is from genome assembly GCF_003957555.1 of Calypte anna. Classification (NCBI taxonomy): domain Eukaryota; kingdom Metazoa; phylum Chordata; class Aves; order Apodiformes; family Trochilidae; genus Calypte; species Calypte anna. The sequence continues at coordinate 104,803 of NC_044253.1, read as the reverse complement.
GTTTTGGGATTTTTTTTCAGCTAAGGACGAAGAAAAACCTCATGCGATCGTGCCTGAGCTGTGCTGAGCCCAAAGGTCGCCAGATGTCTGCTGCCAAAAGCTACCCTGAAAACGAAATGCAGGCAAGCGTTTACAAAGCTGTGTTTGACGAAGCATCTAAAATCTACCACAACCTCTCTCCGTGTTACACACAAAACATGGCTGTCTTATTCAGAGATTAGCAATTATTGTAATGAGATACTGTCGGAGAGGGTCAAACAGTACTTCCTGCAGTTTACACATCTTGATTTCCTGGTAAACAAGCCGGGAGGCAGGTGGAGCACTCCTACCGCGGGTAAACACGCCCGGACATGGCCAACAGCACCCGGAGAAGGATGCACTTCTAACAAAATGCCCATCTCAGCTGTAATTAGTGGCGGCAACAAGGTAACAGAAAACACAAAAATAATTGTACCATAAAGGAAACTGATCCCTTTTTTTAAGCCAAGCCCAAGAAAAACGTTTTATTTTCTTTTAAAAGATGCTTTTGTACACACAGTCCCTTCTCTCGAACAAAACTGCTCACAAAGTTCTTTTAGTATGAGAAAGAGCTATGATATGATAACCTGAATCAATCAAAACTGAGAAAAACAAACGCTAATCATGGTGTTCAGAATTCAAGCATCAATCTCCATATAAAGCACCAATAACCTACTAACAATATCCCAAAATCATAAAAACTAACAAACGCAGTTTTAAAAGAACAACCTCAAATGCTTTTTTTTAAAAACTGCCTAACACTTTTGCTCCTCAAATAATTCGTTAATATATGGACTAAATACATGGCAGTGACCTAGTGAGAAAAACTACTTGTTTCCTACCTATAATGTAAGTTTCAACAAGCTCCAGTTTGAAAATCAGATTTTCACAGTGGAACTGAAAAGAGCCCTAGGCTACTACAGAAATTAAAAGGAAAACAAGAAAAAGCAACCACCCTAAAACAAAACAAAAGAAAAAAAAACAACGAAAAAAAACAAACCCACACAAAACAAGAACAACTCCCCACCAAAATCCTTGACCAACAGAAGAAAAAGCTCACTATCCCTAAGCAACTAGAATAAAGTACCTAGTCCACTGACAGAATTTCTTTGACAGATAAATACAGTCAACACACAACACACAACAGGTCGATGCAAGAGGAACTGCAACAGCACCCTAGAACAACAGCACAAGGGCTTGAACTTTAGCATGCAGTAAGGTACAAAATTACTTGCATAATAGAAAAAATATGGAAGGAGAGTTTTGCGTATCAATCCATTCTCCCTCTCAGAAACACTACAGCACGAAAAAAGACAACCTAGTGAACACACAAAGTAACATGCCTGCAGAATCACATCAAGATCAAGAAATGAAAAAAGGGAAGCTATGAGACAAAAACAAACACAAAAAGAATTACTAGAAAGATCATGAAATATGAGAGGGTGTTATCCATATCGGCAAACCCTGCTACTTGAAGATGCAGCTTGCAGCAATGAAGGAGTTACTCTGCCATCACAAACTCCCAAACAGGGCAGGATACATTAACAAAAGGCCATCTCCGCAACCAAAACATCACCCAATGTAGGACTTTTGCAAGCTATGCTTGTTTTAGATATAATCAGTATAGTCACAATTCCCTAATCAATCACTCGCATAAAAGTCATTCCCTTGAGTAAAACCACATCAAAAAAACATCAGCATTTAATCCAGTTTTATATCACCAGAAATTTTACCAAAAAAGCAGTATTGTCAAAGAATATATAGTGATTCTGAAGAACACAATAAAAATACAGACTACCAAATGAGAGAAGTGTTCTTCAAAGATAAGGAGTACCAGCAGAACTTTTTGCAGTAGCCTTAAAATGTTTTTTTTTAAGAAATGTGAGTAGTATGTAATAAACAAAGTTTGGTAATAGTATTACTGCAAACAAGCTCTCACAGAAAGATTTCAGAGATTGTTTGTGATCTGGGTATTACTCTTCATTCCAGAAATCTGCATGCTACAACACACCCACAATGAATTAGAATCTTGTATGGCTTAGGGAGGATCAGGTACAATACATGTCCTCGCAACATGTTAAAATACTAGCTCATAAATGATGGTTTTTTATAAAACAATTTAAATCCATATTGCTCATAATGTAAAAAAAGCCTGTGGAAAAAAATATTTTGCACTGAGACCGAAATGAAGGAGAGGGAAACAAAAATATGACATTGAAAACAGCCAAGCAGAAGGTGCACACATTCTGAACACCAGGTTGGATTAGGCCCTAACCCACTAACAGTCTGTGCAAGGTGTTAAAAGCAGGGATTTGTTTTCTAACAGTACAACCACTACAGAAGCTACATGTACTGAACTACAACCCAGTACCCCCATATTAGTAAGCAAGTGAATAAAAATAATGCTTCAGCAACTGACATTCTCAGACAGAAATTCAGGCTACTGAAATACTGGTGTCCAACACCTCAGTTACATTTAAAAATTGTTTATAAAACAGGCCTAATGGTATGCTAACAGGATACTGCAACATACAACACCACAAAACATTACTAATGCTCTACCTTAAAAAAATGCATCACTACCTTCCCTCAGAGAGCAGCACACTGCCAGCCTGTGGAGCACAACTAAACAGCTACCATCTTTCTGGGAGGTTTTTTTCAAAAAATGAGTATCTCTTCCTCTGTAGGAAATTCCAGTTCTAAATATCACAGAATCATAGAATTGGCTGGGTTGGAAGGGACCTCAGAGATCATCGAGTCCAACCCTTTTACCACTGTTGCGGTTGCTAGACCATGGCACTGAGTGCCACATCCAGTCTCTTTTTAAATATCTCCAGGGATGGAGAATCCACTACTTCCCTGGGCAGCCCATTCCAATGCCGGATCACTCTCTCCGTACAAATACAGGTGTATATATACTGTTTAGCCTTGTGTGCTATTCTTTCTGCCAAAGACATTTCAAAACACTAGGAATGATACCATTATAGACTGCAAGAATCATCTAGAGATGAACCTATCTAGAATCTGAATCATTCAGGTAGGTCCATTAAAAATAAGGAAAAAAGAAAGGAAAAAAAAAAGTTTTGATTTAAAACTTCAGTTTATCTTCATTGTATCCTGTGATAAATAAATACAAATGCAGTTAGTTAAGCCATGAATGTTGCTTACACACACCTGAGAAAAACATGTTAATATCTGTGCAACCTCTAGTGAATGCCAACAAAGCCAGAGACTGTTGTTTTGATTCATACCTGGATGCAAATACCAAAACTGCTGTGAGAAATACCAATTACTTCACAGCAGAAACATTTGCTTAAGATAAACATTTGTGATTATAAACGCAATACCTAAATCTAGCATCATCTGTGACTACAGCCTGCAGCAATGGTTTTGAAGAGTAGGAACTCCCTGCAGTCATCTCTGTAGTGCATTAAATCAATAAATTTGTTTCTAAAGGTTTCACATGCAATATTAGCCTATCTTTTGCTTCTAGCAATTTCAGCTGGAATCTTCTGACCCAAGATGCATGGGCAAATAAAGACAAGACTAAAGGGACAATCCATTACTTACAGAAATAATTCTCTGGGGTGGGACACCAGAACTTCAGTGGCCTCCAACTAAACTACAAAAGATGGGGGTGTGGGGAGATGGACACACCAAGCAACGAACTGTTCTCCTCATACTCAGCCTGTGCCCAAAGTCTCAACCACCTGAGAGCGAGAGCCCTTCACACAACAGCATACCAAAGCAAGTCCTATTTGTGTCTCTGTAAGCTAGATTCTGATAACATTCATAAGCCTTAATGTAATTTTCCCCACCTACACTACTGCACATAGAACATTCTTGGGTTTCACAGTTAAAAAGCGTAACGCAGGATCTTGAAATTGGTCTCCATGTTTGAAAACATTAAAATGCAGCAAGACACACATTATCTCATTGCAATTAGTTTCTTGCCCTCAAAAAACCCTAAACCAACCCATCTTTACAACCCATCAGCTGATGCTACATAAAATCTGCATCTTTATGCTGGTTCTAGGCCTAAAAAAGCAAAAGGCGAGAGGCCCCCTTTCCCACGGGGAAAAAAGAGGCAGCAATCTCCTCTTTGTTTTACCTCCTCCATATTCTGGTGGCATATATTGGTCACATTGCTCACAATTTAGCTTCATTTTAAAGACCCTTTGGTCCTCACTGAATTATTACCAAACACATGGACACTTCATCTATCAATCTGATCCTTAAAATAGCATCTTGGAATTGGAATAAACACAGTAGCCACTACAGAACTACCACTCAGAAAGAGCAAGCCATATTCTACTATTATTAAACACACCTCTAGCAAAACCCCAATTAGAAAATAATTGTTTCAAGGCTTGGGAAAGTCAGTCAAAAAAAAAACCCACAAAACTAGGTTGTTCTTTACGTTACTACAGTGCCTAAAATAATTCTTCATGCTGGCTCATTACCTAGAACTAATCACAGAACTATTCAAAATCCCAGACTGCCCTTAATTTAGTAGCTTTTCACACATTTGCTACTAGATTTTTACACCAGTAAGTTTATATATAGAATAAATTTTGAAAGAGCACAGAAAATGCCTGAATTAAATAATTTCAGTGCATTTTATTTTTCCTGCCTTGCAACCTTCTCTTTTGTTCCCTCTCATTTTGAATACTGTTTTCATCAAAAGGTCTTAACACTAAATAAACGGTAGTTTTAACTAGCAACTTAGATTCAAAACAAAAAAAAAACCCACACCACTCTCTTAGGGAAACTACCGTCCTATGTACCAAAACATGTAATTTCATGATAAAAGTTGAGGTGCCTTACAATAAGCTGTTTCTCAATATCTTTCAGTATATTCTATTAAAACTTAAGAGTGATTCAAGTTTGATGAGATTTGAGATTGAGGTGATGTTCTACGTATGTTACTGTCAGCCATTTAAAAAAATAAAGGGACCAATATTCTGAAATTTTCATTTTTGAAATGGTAAATTCAACTGTTATTTAGTCAAACTGAAGGTTTTGGGGAACAGATGACACAGGTAGCAAACATGGCAAAGAAATGCACAGAGAGGGAGGGTAAAACTGCTAGTTTACATTAAAATAACCATTAATTTAGCATTTTATTGGAAAATAGAAGTATAAAAGTATTTTGAACACATACAGATTTTTCAGAACATTTAAAATACAAGAACAACTATAAATAAATATTCTTTAGCTATCATCATAATATACACATACACGGACCCTCTGAGAATACAATATTCATTTTGCTGCAGAAGAACAGACATTGCATAACAATGAGATTCGCTAATGAAATCAGCCATCAACCTGGAATACATATGTATTAAACCAAGACCTCAGTGTCATTTTCTTTTTGCATCGTTTGTTCTTTCTCTCATTTTTCCTCGACCTTCCAGTATCTTGTCCTCTTCGTGGTTTCACTGCTTCAAGTACAGTACCACTGAACAAATTTTGTTAATATTGTATGTGCAACACTTTTTATTCTACAAAATCTATTTATTTATTGCTAAACATAGATTCTAATTGCAGGGGCTCCATCAGCATTGTTAACATAGGCTTGAAAGAAAAATCAATGGGTGCTAAGGAGACAAAGGAGTTTTATCTCCCTTTAAACCAGCAGTAATGTCTCTTGGAGCAAATCATGCCTTCACACCCATTAATACAAGAATGCAACACATTTTTTAAAACCTCTATATTTAACTAATAATTAAACAGGAACATAATTCAGAAACCATACATGAATACGATTGCTTTGCATGAACCTCTAACATTAACATGAAACCAAATAAAACAATCCAGCAAGTTCAGTAAGAGTATGATAAGCATTCAGTATATACATACCTGTTACACAAAACACTATGAAAAAGAGATGAATGCTGAATGGGATTATTTATTCTACTACTCCGAGCTGACCATAAAAATTAAAATAATACCAAAATATTGTTTAAACTATTTTTTCATTACACTAATACCATCTTTTGGCTTTGTGGTATTTATGCTGCTTTATACTACACAGATGAAAAGCACTAGATAAATACCCCTAGATCGAGGAGTATCACAACTATGTTTTGAATTAACCCCAAAACTTTTAAAACTAATCATACAGCCCACTTAGATGTTCCTCTGTTCTCATTTCACAGGATTTTAAAATTAAAGTTATACAAATAAGATTTTGTTACCATCACGGCACTCTTAAGCTCACATTACTGTTAATAAGTTCAAGGTTATACCAAAACTAATACAAATCAGAAGAAAATAAATGTTTACTGACTTTTGGTATGGTTGGTGTTTTTTGTTTGTGTGTGAGGATTGTTTGCTTTACTCCTTTTTTTTTTTTTTTGACTAGCACTCCAAAACCCTTATTGCATTAAGACAAACCACCAATTAGTCAGTTACTTTTAGTATACCAAAACTGCACAAGTAAGTCCCTTGGAATAAATAAAAGTAACTTGCAATTTATTTTCTCATTTTATCTGGAGGGTATAAAGAAATCACTCAATCATTATGTTGTTACAATGGCCATCACAACACCAAAGAAACAGAAGGCACAAGAGACCGCTGAAAAATAAAGGAGAAAAATAATGAAATGTCTGAAACCAGAGTTAACTATCTGTGGAGCCAGCCATATCAAATTGTTGCTATACAAGCCAGGAAGAATACCATCAAGGTATTGGACATAATGAAATAGGTAAGTACCTGAAGGCATAAAAATTTCCATATATTCTCTTCACATGTGCTCTAATTCTTCATTTTTAAGTAAAAAGGCACTAATGTCACAGAGTTTTAAAAGGTGAATGCATATAGCCTTATTTTTCCTTCCATTTCTCTCACTTTTAAAGATACCTGGCTACCTGATATAATAAATATCCAGGAATGGGTCATATGAAGGAAGGGGTCTTACTCCCATGCATGTATTAAAATATCCTAATAAAAAGATGAAGACTACTTTCAATCACACACTTCTGTTTCAATTACAAAGCATTTGTCCTTCTGCAAAAAAGCTACCCGCATTACAATTCAAAATGACTGAAACTGAAACTGAAGAGACAGAGGCACAGTTAATTACAGTGGGCTCACCTTTAAAAGCAAAGACTATGCCGCCTCCAGGGTTTGAAAGAGACTTTAATACAACAACCTTGACCCTTGAAAGTGCTGGGTCATTTTCTTCTGTGATGAACAGTGATTGCTTTCTATAATTCTAACAATTGTCAAGTAGCCTAAAGAGCATGGCTGGCAGGTGATAGTTGTGAAATGCTTGTGCTTTTACCAATGACTTATTACCCTGTAATATAGGTCAATTGTCCAACTGAGCATCTTCTACAAGATGTTATAGGCTCTCAAAGTCATATACTACAACAACTGGTAAGAATGCTTTTATTAGGGATCAAAGTAGTGTATATTGAACCTAAGAATATAGAGAACTGCTAAATAATACAGTATTAATCAAATCAGAAAGACTCTTAAGATATCCTTAACCACTGTACCTATGAAATATGTGATTCTGGTACATCACCTGCTGACACCAGGATATCGTGCATCTATCTAAAGTACAGGACAAACGTCACAGCTTACAGAACATGGCATAAATTTCATTAATAGGAGCGAGAATACAGAAACCAGTTACTCTAGAGAAAAAAGTGAACTCTCATTCTATAAATACAAACTCAGCCTTGGAAAAGAGCACAAATGAAATTGTATAAACAGAAAAATTAGATTATACCAGGTGCTGAAGACAACTGAACTTTTATCATTAAAGAAAAAACATTAACTCAGAAATGAGACAACATATCAGTCACAATTATCCTGTCTGAACTAACCAAAAATAGCTTCTTCAATATAAAGTCTGACATTCTGTATTTTAGTGGAATAAATCACACAGGTGATCATATACAGATGCCCTTAGTATGAACATATTCTACAAACTAACACAGTCTACTGTGGTTTTTGTTGTGGTTTAAGATCATATTCCAGGGAATTAGCAGTTCACATACACACTTTTTGTATCATGCTGTACTAGTAGCCCTGTCTTTGCACACAAATACACAGACACCTTCATTGTCAGTAGCACACAATGCTCAGTCAAAAGCAATTTCTGGCACTTCATGCACAAAGTGCAAGCATCCGTCAAAGCTTACTTTAAGAAAAACCTGGCACTGAACCATGCTTATGTTTTTTCATAATGAAATACCCCAAATTTTAATTAATTACAATGACCATTCATCTACTTTTAGAGAATAAAAGTGGAGGTCAATTTATTAAAGCACAGGAGGAACTCCTGAACACTGGAAGGTCACAGCCCATGTGCTGAGCTGCTAAGCAAAAACATCTATGATGTTCCAGAGCTGCCATTTTTCTTTCTTGACAAAGACTCCATCTGCCACAGAGCCATTTACAGTCTCAGAGTCAGAATATCAATGATTTCCAACCATTCTGCAAGTCTGCTTTCACCTTGACATCACCTCTGTAATACATCTAAAACAGATAGATCATACATACAACCCCTCTAAGCCCATGCTTAATTCAACTGATACACATTTAAGCTGTGCTCTAACATACCAGTTCTTCGCCTCCTCTGAATTATGCAAGAATATTAAAACTCCTAATTCTACTTTTTTTTTTATTGCTATGCTTTTTTTAAGTTACCTTTGGAAAACCTAAAAAGAAAACCTTTCAAATATTGACAAAACATGCAAACCTATTAGAAGACATATGACTTTAAATATCTTTATTTACATAATACACATGCAAACAATCTCAATTTACTTTTCCAGATAAACAAAACATGCCTAGTAAGACCCTTATTACAGACCATCATGCAGAATAAACTATCACTGCTTCACTGTAATCAATAAAACTACATTCAACTCATTACATATACCAGATTACAGGTGGGAGTAATGGGAATCTTACCTTACAATTGAATACCTAAAGAATTAGGTCCTCAGGTTAAACAGATGTATGTAAACACACATGTGCATCAGTTGGTGAAGTGCAGTTATTAATGCACACATACATATGTACACAGACACACATGCTCTCCATCAAATATGAGAACATACAATCCATCATGTTCGTCATGTCCAACTACTGCCATACAAATCCTCAGTGTGTTAAATACGTAAGAGCAAAATATTCGAACACTAGACAGAACTTGCAAGCAACTTTATGAAAATTTACTTCACAGCAACTGTAAATTCACATTTTAAAATCTCAAGTTTACCTCCCACCCTTTTCTGTCATTGCCTGTGTCTTTATTTCTTCCTGTTACAGAAGTAATAGTGTCAGACACTTCAAAACTTGAATCTGTTCTATCTCTACGTAATCTCTGCCCACTACTAACTTTGTTCAAGCTGCTTTTAATATTCCAAACATAAACATAATTTAAGCTAAGAATATTTTTATCAATACGTACAGAAAAATACCTCTCCTCATGCCCCCAAATGCCTTGCCCCCTACAATTTATCTGGCTAAATCACACTAGTGTTGGGTAGACAGCAGTATATAGTTGAATTAGTTTATGCATTACCTTTGTGCTTGCCTCAGAAGGGGCAGGATCAGATACACACAGATACATACCCAACATTTTTATGTAGGACTTACAGGTATTCACCTGATATATCAGATCTCTTACCCAAAACCAGAAAAAAAAAAAAACAACACTGAATTTGTTCTATTTTCCACCTGCTATTGATACACATTTCAGTCATTTCTTACCTCACCTGCAATTCAACAATCCCTACCCATCCCCTCATTACCACAAGCGAATAACTTTGGTTTGGAATAACCTCCAAAGATCTTCTAGTCCAACACCCCTGATTTGGCAGTGACATCTTTTACTAGGTCATGTTTCTGAAAGCTACATCCAACCAGACCTTGACCACTTCCATTGATGGGGCAACTGCAACTTCTCCAGGCAAACTTGTTACAAGTGTTGTAAACCACACTGTAAAAATTTTTTCTGATGTCCTTTCTAAACCTATTGTCTTTCAGTTTAAAACTACCACCCCTTGTCCTGTCACTACAGGACCTGGTAAAAAGCCTTTCTCCATTTTTCTTATTCTCCCCCTTTATATATTAAAAGGCCACAGCCAGGTATTCCAGCTCAACTATCTCAGACTTTCTTCACAAGAGAGGGGCTACAGCCCTGTGGTGAAATGGTGAAGTCCTACTAAAAGCAGCTTTCTAGTTCACACAGCAACATAATACTCAGACAAGCTACCAACAGAAAAGTACCTGAAAACTGAGATTCAAAAGAAAAGATTGCATCACCTTATATATGGAAAATTATCTTTTCAATAGGTGACAAGACACATCATCTTAACCTAAACATCTAAATTACAGAGCTTTTTTATAGTAAGACTCCAAAATTTAATTAGAAAAAATATTTCTCATTTCCCACAAGTGGACAAATCTCTGTATTTAAATGCTAAGAACATGCTGCTCACTATAAGAAAGCCAAAGCAAAGTAGGAGGAAACTCGTATCTAATCAATAGTACTTTGAAAGATTTCTGAACTGTAAACAACATAAACACTTTCTTGCTACTTCAAAGATAAAACCATCTAGTCTTAACAATACAGTGTTACTACCAAAACTTCAGTTTCTCCACTTGCCAACTATACAGTAAAGCTTAAGAAAGCACTTACTACTCCTAACAGATGCTAATCATGGATTGACAATACATAATCAAAATCTGCTCTTGTATACAAGATCAGATTGTCTTTAACTCTTTCGGCAAATAACCATTTTCAAATCTAGTTTGCAGCAGCAGCATTAAAACAGTTGGGAGTGACTCTCATACAAGCTGTGTTAGTAGTGGGGTTTTTTTGTTCTGTTTGTTAAAACTGACTTCCTGTTACAAAATAAAACACATCAAAGATAGGCTTAATAGCTTTAAAAAAACTCTAATAAAAATAGATATTCAGCAGAGGAATACACAGGTTATTAATTCTTTCCTTGAAAATGTCAGTCATTTTGTAATTTTACTTCTGTAGTTGTTTTATCTTGCATGTTCATTTATTTTCCCCAATAAACAAATATAAAAATATATGTAGAAGCAAGTATATAGATATACACACACAACGACCTTTTCTGCAGAAAAATCACCAACATACAGCAATAAAGTACTTTTATTTCAATTTTTAAATGAGATTATCTTCTAAAAAAATTACGCAAAAGGATAAAAGGGGCATAATGACCTTTTGCCTTTTATTTACATTCTGTGTAACTATTGTAAGCACATAAAACTATTGAAATCCTTTATTTTTAGTTTCTTAGGCAATATTAATTGTTGTTTTTATTATACTGAAGATATAATTAAATCTGCAGGCATTACATGTATGAAGGAAATAATTTTCGTATTATTTGGGAGATGTCCTGTTTTAGAAGGTTTTACATGTTTTCTGAGCTTGCTAAATGCACATCCATCTACACTGCCAAAAAAACAAACTGTTATTTTTCAAATGCTACCCAAGATGAACAGCATGTTTACATACAATCAGAAAATGGCTTGGTTTTGAAGGGACCTTCAAAGCTCATATAGTCTAAGACCCCTGCCAAGGGCAGGGACACCTTTTTCTAGGCCAGGTTGCTCAAAGCCCAGATCCAACCTGACCGTCAACACTTCAGTGATGGGGCATCCAAAGCTTCTCTGGTCAAACCTGCCAGTGCCTTGCCACCCTCACAGTACAATAAATTCTTATGTTCTATCTAAACCTATCCTCTTTTACCATAAAACTACTGCCCCTTGTCCTGTCACTACAGGCCCTGATAAAACTTCTCTCTAAATCCTTCTTACGACCCCCTTTATTTAGAAAAAAGGCAGCAGTCAGGTCTCCCTGGAGCCTTCTCTTCTCCAGGCTGAAAAGGCCCAACTCTCTCAGCTATTTTCACTGGACAGCCCTCTATGTACCTGTATGCTCAATGGGATTGCATCTCCTCCCTAAAGAAAAGGACTCAATTTTTTTCTATTTTTTTTTTTTTTTTAAACAAGCTTTCCCAAATTAGAAAGTTAGCAGGTTTAGCTTTTTAAAGCTCAAGACACAGGTAATCTTTAATTAGATTCTACATCTGCCCTAACCCCTGCAAAACTGGAAGCCTCTTCTAGGAAGTTGCAACATCTTCCTTCAGATACCAAGAGGCTAAGAAGGCAGTAGTTTTACAGTTTCAGTACATCCCAGGAAAAAAAAAATACCTCACGAACAAAAAATCAACAAGCTTCAGCTTTAAAAAAAAGAAAGCTTTTCCACTAAAACTGTCTCATCTTACAGGGCCTGGCTGTATAGTACCATTTTACAGAAGGTTTGACCATATCTGATACCTGCAGTAAAATCTAAATCTTACATACAGTTTCCCTATTTTTTGTCTACTATTGCAAATTACTTAATGACTTTCCCAGTTTTGCATTTTTTAAAAAACAAGTTCACATTACTGCTCCTCACTTTGAAATAGCAGACTACCTGCCTCCTGCCCACACCCATTGTCATATCACTGCCTGCTAAGCCATGTGTTCACAAGAAAACCCTTCTTTTGACCTTTAATTCATCGGATTCCTCCTATTTAACAGACCTGCCCTCTCCATATGAACCTGTTCATTTTTTTAATTCAGTATATGTTGGTGCTTTTCCCATACCTAGAAATACTGTATTAGGCCACATGGAGTGGTTTGAATAGCTTCTTGTTCTACATTGTACAGAAAGCATGCAACTGTACACTTGAAGAAGTACTTCAAAAATCTAAGCTTTTAAAATTTAACCTTAAAAATTACTTTACTAACCATGCAAAGCAGATTTCTTTAGCCTTTTTTTTTTTCCTACTGCCAGTGTAAGTTTTATCTTATTTTCTCTATTAAATGTAAGACTCTGGGGTATCACACAGTATTGTGTCTGGGACCTAAACAAGGTTGTTAACCAACATGTCTCATTACTGGACATAGACATATGTCTTTACAAATTTAAGATTGGAATTGCTATTTTAAGGGTATATTATCACAAGTGCTTGAAGAACTGATGGTTAGTATGAGGAGCACCAAAATAATGAACTTGAAAAATAATTTCAAATCTATTTCAGATTTTCCTCTTTTTATGCACCTGACATACAGTAAGTACTATTAAAAAAAGCATGCCTGAAAACTACATCCATGAGCTAAGCAAAGCCAGGCACGCTTTCTATTTAAATCTCTAGTTTAGTTTTTACTTACAACTTTAAGGCAAAACACTGAAATAGGACACAAACTTCAGTTATGCTGGGGAAAAAAAAAGCAAAAATAACAAAAAATCAAACAAAACCAAACAAAACCAAGCAAAGACCAAGCAAAGACCAAGCAAAATTATGTGAATGCAAAATTCTTCATTACTTAATAGTCTAGCAGACAATCCATTAATAAGAACAACATAATTTGTGTTCATCATGTAGCAAAACATCACACGTTCTCTGACTATTGAAAAAAATTTTCAAAGTTGCTAAAATCAACTTTGGAATCTAAACTCTCAGCAGTCTCTTAATTCATTCTAAATACTCCCTAACCTGTATAATGCCAGACATGAAGACTACTAAAGATATATTGAAAATGTGCAACATACTGAACTCACATTCTATCATATTTATATTGCAAGCTTACGTACAAAAAAATCCAGAAAGAATGGTGAGGGTGTTATTATGCACACTAATTTGTAAATTATTACTCAACGGTTAAGCCTGAAGTCACAAAAGCAATTGCAGATGTGGCCTAAGAAGCTAAAAATCTTAGTTAAGTCTGTGTTTAATCAGCATCTTGCTGAAATGAGGAACCAAATACAGAATTTTACCCTAAAGTATACAGTAAATAACATTTTCCTTTTCCTTATATGGTTTATGCTTCTCAGGAAATAATCAGAATGCTTTTTGTTGTGATTTACTTACTGTGATGAACGTGGTCAGTTCTGTGGCATTGCTGTTTTGCAGCCTGCAAACAGAAAACAATTAATGATCCTTCCATCAAGTAACTTCTACAAGGACAAAAATATACCAAACAGAACAGGAACATGTCTTATAAAAACAGGTCTGTGAAGTATTTCCACTGTACGAAGAACTTTTCTTTCCCACAGCCAGATATGAAGCAGATGAAACAAGAACAGTTTAAGTCAAATATTATGTAATTGCCATTTTTCTGTTCGCAAGCAACAGTTTAGGTACACATACCCATTTTACCCTTACTAAGCTGTTAATTACATAGTCCTTTGTGTTTCCCTCTAATGTGCACAGGAATTTAATGGAATCTTTCTGATAAAACACCAAAATAAGATCAGCAGAGGAGTCATGTTTGCCCTCCAAAGGAGAAATCAAAACATTACTGTTCCACTTCTCTACTAGTGGCATGCTTTGATAACACAAAAAACCCCAAACCAACCCAAACTACTAAACCAGAAACAAGAGAGAAGTGGTGGAAGCAGGTATGACTCAGATGAAGAAAGTTATGCATTTTGCTACTCTCAAACATCCTGCTGACTAGAACCCTGAATTTTCCTTCAGAAAGGAGAAAATACAGCCATGATTCCTCTTTAAAGCTACAAAGGTGTCATTCCCTGTATGAGCTGAATCTCAGTTTTTTGCTGCCTGTGACAATTCTGCACACACTGCCAAGTTTTGCTATCAGACGTGAAGGCATTTAATAGCTCCCTAAAGCCTGACCCTTGTGACAAACATTAGAGCTACCACAGACTTGAGGACAGTGAGAGCAGCTCTTTAAGTTCCAGCTTGCTATATGCAAGGAATGATAACCAACTACCTTCACTGGCAGGTAGAGCACACTGCAGTCCCAGCTTCCTCAGCCTTGAGCACTATCCAAAGAGAAAAAGAGAAAAACTATGTTTCTCTCTAGATAAATTACCCAGAACAAAGGATCCAACCACACTGAAAAACAGCCTACTTGTCTTCCCAGGGTAACACCACTTGTAAAAGAGATGAAACAATCGCGACAAACTCTTGAGTAGTTAACTCAGCCTGATGCCCTCCGACAACTTGTTACTTCAGCATTATATCCTGTACCCACTGGGTCTTCTCTAGACTTCATCAGCTCTGACTGGGTACAAGTCAAGGACTTAAAAGGATCTGCATACCTAGAATGTGAAAAGGTGACTACTTGGAAAATCCTCTACAACTGTGGTGAAAATGCAAAAAAACTGCAAACAAGCAAGTTTCTGCTTGAGAAATTGTAATACAAAACACTCTGTGGCTCCAAGTACAAACAGGTAACAGTTTTTAGAACAGGCTTTATTACAGATGAAATGCTTCAAACATAATTATTCTCAAAGCCCAAAATGCCAACATTAGCCATGTATATAAGTAAAATCAGTTCATATTGTCTGGAGCCATCTCACGGCTTTATAACATACTAATTACTTCAGATAGCAATATTGCAATATACTTCAACAAAGCATAAATCTTCTTTGCTTTCTTTGACTGAAGACATACCCAAACTCAATCTTTGATCTCAAATGCCGCATGAACATTCCAGTCCACCTTCAGAAGACACGAGACTGCCGCCTGTGTAAGATGTCCCACGCCCTCAGGCGCACTGAGGGCTGTCACCTCCCGCCCTCCTTTTCCCGCCACCAGCGCCCCCACTGCCGCTGCGCAGACCTGCAGGCACCTGGCACCCACCCCAGAGGTGGGAAAGAGGAGGCGGGGTCCATGGCTAACAGACACAGGCCCCAGCCAATAGGGCGCCATGCCGGAGGGATCCTCGGGATCAGGACCAATAGAAGGCCTCAATTAGGATCGGAGCGGCCCGTACCCGGGGCACGCGTAGGAGGCTCCGTGGCGCGAGCCTCCTCAGGGCAGCGGGTCTGCTGTCGGACGCTCTCTCCTGGGGACTGGGCCGACGCCCAGAGCCACTGCCCAGAGCTGAGCACCCTCAACTCTGAGTGAATACTTCTTCTGGATACGCTATTGACTGAGCCCTTGCTTCCTTTCGGTGAGTCTGTTTTCTGGGTACCCTTTACTGGGGGTTTTCCCTTTTATGAGTATGCGCACATTTTCAGTCATCTTTCTAAAAGGACTCTTTGTGAAACTTTGGAGTTCTTAGGGCAAGTTGTGTAATGTTGAATTTCTGTCTGATATCTGAACTCACAGTTTACTTTGGTCGGTCAGAGAACTGAGTAATTTTGATTGGAATAAATCTTCATTCTGAATAGCTGCCCTGTTTTGTGGGTGCCTCTGTGATACAGGGTTGTCAAACCTAAGCTTGAAAAAGGAACATGAAGTCAGAGTTTGAGACTGATGAGCACAGGTGTCAGGAAACGTCTGGATGATGTGAGGATGAAAAGTCAACAAAGGCACAAGAAGACGTGCAGCTGTGCAATACCACCAGCAGGTATACAAGAACAAGGTGTACAAGAACAAGGTAATTTCTTAAACTGTAATTTTAAAGTCTGTACTGCTTTTACCTTCAGCCCATGAGCAGCTGCATCCTGCTGCCTCTGCACTGTTAGCAACATGTGTGATAGCCAGTCCATAGCTGATTCATGATTCTGTATGAACTACTTCTATTGCAAATGTATTGGCTCTCAAATTTTAGTTTTGTGCAAGTTTTCAGGAACCAGATTGTGCATCTTCCAAAATTTCCTTTTATAAATTGAAACTGACTACTTCAGTTTAAAACAAGATTTTTCTTCTCATCCCACTGCTTTGCATTGCAACTTCTTTTAAACAAACTATCTGCTCTGACACTGTGCAGATCAGTCTGCATGTCCTGATCATGTACTCTTGAGTTCAGTACTCACTGCTCTCCAACAGCAAGATCGAGATGTTGCCGTAAAGCAACCTGTAGTCTATTTACACACACAAGCATCTTCCAACGGATCAGATCACTCAGCTAAGCAAACATACAAAACAGGAGCAGCCGCAGCAGTGGGACCACTCCTTAGAGCAGCATCTCAGCACTGGACCAAATAAGGCATAACAGAAAAGCATGTCAATTGAATGAAAGCAGTACTGATTCTAAATTATTTTAAAGTTCTGCTGGGTAAAGCAAAAATTTTGATCATCACAACCAGAATAGATTAAAAGGCCCAAATACAAGTAACTATTCAGTTCAAAATAACAGCATACCCTTTTAATAGCTGTGGGGTTTCATTACCTCAGTACCTCATCAGTGCCTATCACAGGTTTCTGCCATTCACTATACAACCTACCTACAGGTCCAGCTTTATCACTGGCACATACCAACTAACAAAAGGCATGCCTATCATGGGAAATGTGATTTGGATTGTTACTTCCTCTACTCAAAATTGAGTTTGCATTAGCTGGCAATGTAACGGTTGTACTATGGGTAAAAAATTATCATATAAAACCAATCAAGCTCAAGAAGAATCCAAATTTCTGTGTTTATTGAAGGGTTTAAAGCAAGCTGTGAAAGAAAAAAAAAACCAACTATCATTGACAAAAAGACTGAACTTTTATTTAAAGGGCAAAACTAAGGAAAACATGACTAAGACAAGTGACTGTTAGGTGTGAAAAAATCATACTCTTTGCTGCACATATGTATGCACCAAGACTGAAGGTATTCAGTATTTTTCTTCTTCCTGTTTAAATTCACACAGACTGGTTTTGGCCCTAGCATCCAAAGTATAAACAACTATACGAAGAAAAAAACTAAGGTAAAACTTAACAGCAAAGATATGATTTGGCATGAACTTAAGGAAGTTACACACCACAAACTTCTCTGTTCAATTAAAAAAAATAATCAAGGGCCAGAGAATATTGTTTCAGACTTAATTTTTTCTTCCTTGACATAAATGCACATACACACAGACATCGAAAGCTCAGCATTTACTGCTTAATTGTGCAGTAATAAAAGTCCTTGTGATTAGTTTCTTCTCCCTTCTCCACATTTTGTGGGTTTTTTTAGATTATTACAAAGAGTAAAACAAAGTATCCATCCATAAATGCACACAAAATTCTAATGCTATTTGAGAATAAAAGGACAGAAATGGCTGACATTCCATGCTCAGGGGAGACAGAGGCTTACTATCTAAAAAAACCAAGAACAGAAAATCCAGAGTGCCCAGAAGAGGAGATTGTAAACCTTCTTCTATGTTTATATTTCTATGTATCAACTCAACACAGGCAAAGTTTCTCATTGACTTCATTGCACAACACAGGTGGAAAATTTGCTTCTCACTTCACGAAGGGGTCAGGTAATGTGGACAGGAAAGGTTATATAATTTATTTTCAAATTCATTATCAAATATGCAATCTTTCTTTCCTAAACTTTTCTTACTGTGTATGAGTAAAGAAAAAGGAAGTTTCTGTGCTTAATATTAGCATATAAATAAATGTTTGACCTAAGTGGGAAGACAGGGTGGGGTGAATTCCCACCTTTGTTACTGTTATCACTTTGCAAGGTGATTTTTAAGCAAGACCAGAATAACTGGTTTACCTTCTGGCAGTGGCATCTTCTAAACTAAATCAAAACTTAGAATCTGAAAGTACAGCAGAATATAGCAAAAGCTGCACCCTTTTCGTAAAGCCATGAGGCAAGACATTGTCTTTATTGAATGCAATTTGCTTCTTTCTACAATGCAAACTTACTACAAAAGATAAGCCTGTCTTTTAAAAATTGACTTGGTGCCCTTTTTAATTAAATTGCAAACAATGGTTGAAAGAATATGCATTTTCAAGTTACACTCTTCCTGGTTTTCATTAGTAATTCAGGACTTGTCTGCTCTGGAAGTGACAGGAGAGTTAACAGAGCTAACGGTATTATTAAAGACTGAAAAAGTGAGATTAGAGAAACTTTGACAAACTGTTTCATACGTCTGTTGACATTTCTAGCTAGTACTGAAACCCTGATAGAATGTTTGATAAAATGCAGGCACTTGTTCCCTAAACCTTAAATAAATACTTTAAAAAACTGAAGCAAGTTTCTCCATGCGAGAAAAGGTACACCATTACTCGTACTTGTGTAAGTCTTAGCAGAGAAGTCATTAGTACCTGGTTTAGAGTGCAACACATGACAGTCTGCTTCTTGGAAAACACCTCTACTGGAATAGTCAAAAGTAAAAGAAAAAAGTCATGGCTCTAGAATATACAAAGTTGTAGGAAAGTAAGATGATGAAAACCCCACACATGTAGAAGCATTTTAAAAGGCTTTTATCTCCTCTGATGAACTAATGTATGGAAACCAGTAATTCAAAATACAGATTTAGAACAAAGATAGATCAAAAAAAATCTCTACTGTGACAGTACCAGTAATGATTTAAACATTGTGCAAATATATGATACATTTTCAGAAAAAAATTTTATCTGCCAAAGCAAAATCATCCCATATTATTTCAGAAACTGATAATTCAACAAGAGCAGTATTTTAGCAGCAGAGTCCCGCAATATGCATATTAGTGCTAGCAAAGACTGGGCATCAGTTGGTATGAGGAATATCCAGTACTTGAAGTACTTTTCCCAAAGAGTTTGGGTTATCAGTTTAATTTCTTTGAAAAGATTTATATTTTTGAGTTTTGCCAATTTTTTTTTTGTAATTGTTCCCCTGCCCCCTTCTATAAACCAGTCTACTAATACTAAAAACAACTGGCAAAGACTTACTAGGTCAAATCCACTTCCTCCCTGTACCACATTATACAATCAGAATTCCTCTCATAATGAATCAAATGCAATTGTAAAGCTTGGCTTCCTCCAGTTTTTGTTTCTCAGGTTTTCAGCCTGCTTTTTTTTTTTTTAATTAGCTCAATGTTGTTTATTTGAATCCTACAATTATGATGTTCTTTACACTTTTTCTTGGAGTTTGCGGCCTGTAAGGCAGAGTTATACAAGCTGTCTGATTTAAAGGTTGTTACACTAAACCAGCTTAAGTTCTTTCAAATTCTTACTCCTTTAAGTTTCAGAATTACCCTGGGAATTCTAGTCTATGTTCTTGCATCTATTTTAGTTTCAAGTTTCTTAAACATGAATAGTCCTTCTGGCCCAAAACACATGTACACTGTATTCCAGATGAGGCCTTATCAGAACATTACCAATGCAATGATGATGTAAGGGAATCATTAACTCCAATGCAGAAAACCATCTCCCATCCAGAGGTTCCACACTCACCTCCAAACATCATCCAAGTGCTGGCAATAAAGATACATGGTCAGTCACGCATTCACCCACCGCCATGCAGAACTCTTGGTCAGTTAAGCTCTTCACATCTGCTGCTGTACCTTCTAAACAGGGACAATGCAATTTTGAGGGGAGTGGGATGAAAAAAAAGTCATACTGAACTGCCTTCAATATTATCAATTTCCACCGGGTCCCGAGATTAATTTTAGCTAAGGACCAAAATTTTCTTTTGAGATCTTCTTTCTTCAACTCATTTGCAATTTTTCAGTCCTCATTCCATTAAGCAATTGAAATGAGAAAGCCAAATGTATTTTCCCTTCACCCAATATGCTGTTCCCTCACTTTCACTATTATTTTATCATTGCTCAAACAACTAACCCCTCTTTACCTAGATCACACAAAATTAGAAGTGGCAGGAAACAAAGGCCTTTACCCACAGCTTAGCTTTGTAGAAACAGAGTTAAGTGAAGAAACATTAATTCTGCTTCTTTGTACTAATAAATTATTTTTGAAGAGCAGAAAAACTGCAGTTGTCCATTTTTATGACAGTCGTCCTAAACTCAGGAATCTATATTTTTATTACAAGTGTACTAGCATTGCTTTGTGAAAGCAGAAGCCATACAAGCCCTTTGATCAACTGTAGTCCCTGCTTTCTTTATTGGACTGACTATGCCTCTCTCTTGTACAGGAAATACAGGAGTTAGCTGCTAGAACACTGCACACAGGAACTATGAATTGGCCCTAAAGTGCAAGACTGAGGCTTCTAGCCCACAGTTTCTCTTTATTCTTTGATTTAAGTAATTTGATCATGCAGACTTCAACCATATTAATTTCTCTGGGCATTACACAGAATCATAGAATCACTTAGATTGGAAAGACCTTTAAGATCATTACAGCCCAACTAAAAAACTAACACTGAAAAGTCCACCACCAAGCCACGTCCCCAGCTGCCACATCTATATGGCTTTTACATACCTCCAGGGATGGCAATTCAACCACTTCCCATGGCAGCCTGTTCAAATGCTTGACAACCCTTTCAGTAAAGAAATTTTTCCAAGTACCCAATCTAAACCTCCCTGGCACAAGACTGTCTGATCACAATTAAGTAAAAACACCTTCTAGACACAGACATTATTCTCAGGATTGTTATCCTTCCCTCTAAATCTTCATCAGTTAAATTTGCTCACTTGACTACTTTCTGGTATTTTAAAAATAGTAATTCTCATACTAGAACCATTACACAATCTGATTTTCAAATGCTGAATATCTCTATATATACACTGTGTGAAAAACAAAGAGGATCTTACTTTGTGCTTGTTTCTCTTTCTGTGCAACAGGCCACAAAAACTTAATTACTGATCTGAGACTTTATTTAGTCCATAGTATTAAAAAACAATTCAAGTTGCATGTCCTTGTATGTACGTTTCAGGTAAAACATGTCTGCAAAAAGTGCCAGTTTTGTATTATTATTACCTTCTCACAAAAATAGAATTCGAGCTAAAAAAAGAGAGAAAAGTTCAGAATGCTGATGTATGGGTTCTTCTATTCACATTGCTGACGACTTCACATAGCTTGACAAGGTGAGATTCCTAGATTCAGCTACTACGGAAAAAAAAAAGTCCCTTTGGAAGAAACAAAAGCTGCATGGATCATCAGAACGCCATCAGCATATCAGACACTGTTAGGCCATGAACCTTTCCACATCAGGACCTTTCATTGTTATGATGGATAAAAGCAGTGATGTCAGCAATGAGAAGAAGGTCTACATCATGATTAAATATTTTGATCAAGATCCAAGACTTGTGAAAAAACACTCCTTTGGCAAAGCTCATCTGAAAGTGCTGAAAGTTTTTTGCATTACCTAATTAGTTTTTATCGACTCCCACATTCTACAGACACGATAGAATTTTTCTCTGATTCAGCACTTAGAGGGATCAGCAAGCACACTAACAACTAAAAAGTGCTGGCCATTCTATATAACCTCCCCTTTGAGTCACCTCTGTACATTTGGTAAACAAGAATGATGTCAAGGCTGTTCACTTACAAGTGGGGACATGTTGATTAACAACCCTACCGTGCTAGTATAAACAAAAGAAAGGAACAGTCAGTAAAATACAGTATTATTCTTCTTCCTGATATCATTTGCGTATTAAAAGTGAAAAGACTGATGTTCTTCTAGTGAAGGAAGTGCTAATTTAAACCAAGCCTAAACCAAGTCTTTAAAGTCTCACTACCTCCAGACTGCGTATTTGCTCTGCAATGCTGTAAGCTTTAAAAAACAAGGAGGAAGGGGAAAGAAATTAGTTCAGCATTCATGTAGCTGCCCCAGTCTGCTAAAAATACAAAAACACTTAACTGTGTTTTGCATAATTTAGGGAAATATGCTCACTATTTAAAAACAATGACACAAACAAAGCTGGGGAAAAGAGAGAAAGTAAGGATTAGAAAGACATCGAAGGGAAAAAATAAGAAAAAAATGAACAGGAGAAAGGGGAAGTGGCCATTTTTAATAAATAAATTAGGTTACTTAACAGGAAAAAAATGCAATGTAAGTGAAAGGGGGAAAAAGCTGTGATGATTCTTCACATTTTGATTATTAAATTTATTAGAACTGCAAATACAAATAGTTGGAAGTTCTTTTTAATCTTTGCATATTCTCAGCACTGACATATGTTTCTTAGATGCCTGTTTACTGGTATATATAGTGCAAATTTCAGACATCATAAGCAGAAGGTTAAGTCACCTTTAAGTCCCAGCATTGGAATCTCCTGATAAACACAGTTACATGAAGTGTGAAATACAGATTTAATTCTCAATTAAATTGCACCAAGTACACAATTACCAAGAGCCCTATGCCCAAAATTATAACAAGAATTTACATATTTCCATGTAAAGATCTTATTCCCAGGTCCTTAAAGAAAGTAGTTTGATCTCTAAAATTTGAAATTTGGGCTCCCTCTGATGTGACTTAGAGACACCCTGTATCTTCTCTAATAAAAGCAATTACAAGTTGCAAAATAAAGCACTGCAACCAAAGGAAATTGGAAATTAATTGGTTATCAAGTATAGAAAACATTTCAACATCCTTTGCATCAGATCTTCTCTCTCTACATTTTCGCATCAATTACAAAAACATTGGCCAGCCTATTAGCAAAACCAATTAATGCAACTTTTTTTTAAAAATGTGTGTGTATATATATATATATCCTATCCTTAAAAACTTAACAGAAAGGGAAATAAAGATAACTTTTTTTATATACATGGTTTTCTGAAACATTATCAAGTATCTCTCTCATAGAATTATACAGACTCAGAATGGTTTGGGTTAGAAAGGACCTTAAAGACCACTTAGATCCCAATGCCCCTGCCATGGTCAGGGACACCTCCCACCAGCCCAGAGTGCTCCAAGCCCAGTCCAGCCTGGGGCCTGACAGGGATGGGGCAGCCACAGCTTCTCTGGGCACCTGGGCCAGGGGCTCACAACACTCAAAACAAAGAATTTCTTCCTATTATCTGATTTTATGTACCCTACCAGTCACCTGTCATTTAGAGTCCAAGATATTGTAGGAGAAAAAGACTACCCATATGGTGTGACACTGAAGAGTTAATGCAGACCTAATGCAGTAGTGTTTTTAAGGCAAAATGCAGGTATTATTTACTTGTGATGTGATATATACATATATATATAGAGAGAGAGAGAGGGAAGTACAATCCATCCAATGTATTTGAAAGCTTATTTGGCAGAGGACTACAGGAACCCAAGAGCAAAACCACTTCCAGAAAACTCAATCCTGTAATGCTAAGATTATAGTATTTACTATATATCAATACATGTATTTTATAGGCCCATCGAAAAATTAAACAGATTAAACAATAAGCATTATAAAAATGAAGACAGCTTTTACATACAAATATATATTAAGGAACAACAATAATTAATTTTAATTCACTCTTGCCCAAGATAGCATTATGTTCTTTAAGCACAAATGTGTAATCCTTTCAGGCACTGGGATATTCTGCTCACAGGGCCCAACAGTTTCCATCTATCCACAAGCCAAGTCAGCATAATACAACATTCACACACAGACACATCCCCTTCAGAAGGCCAGGTATATTGACAGGTAGTCAACAACTATATTCCCAGTACAAGTAAAGTATTTTCTTTGTGGTTTGGGTTTTTTGTTTGGTTTGTTTTTTTAATTTTCTGTTAATTTGTCTTAATTTATGCCAATAGTATTATTTATACCACAGCTCTGTAATGTCTGGTTAAGGAAAAAACACAGATACTTGCATTTAGCTGGACTTGTTAATTATTTTATTACAAGCTTAGTATCATATTCTTCAGTTCTGTCTTTGATGGATTACTGCATATATTTACATTACTAAGTTCTCCCTTACACAGAAACTCCCCAAAAAGGGAGAGGGAGAAGGGTAGAGTTTTCTTTTATTAAAATTAGCTCCTTTTTTTTTTCCCTGAAAACTGAGACTTGCTTCTGTTCAACTTGCCTACATGTTGCCATCATGCCTACACAAGATACTCAACTTTCTTGTTTGTAGCTCTATTCTGTCAACTTGAAACATTTTTATTATTCTCAGGAAAAGCTATTAAAAAGAATGGAAGTTTAACCTGCAATGCTCAGATTTCACTGTAGTCACTCACATAGTTTATCACAAAGTTACTAATATCACCTGTGTCAACATTCTCTCCTAACACTAGTTTGTACTTTCCACACTTGTCAATTTCCTTAAGGCTTTCGTGAAGTCTTCCTCTCAGGACATTGTGCATTAACTGTCAAAACAATATAAACTAAGAAGTAACAGAAAAACAAAATGTAAAGATCACACTGCATAGCCTGTATTTAATCCTCATGCATCTTATTCAAATGAAACTTAGAAGACCTCAGAATTTTAGATTACATTGCTTCAAGACCATAGCAACTAATTCTAGCTCCTTCTAGTCAAAACTTAGGACTCTGTACGCACATTGAGCATCATTCCGACACAAAGCAAATTTCAAGAATTCACCAAAACATCCCAAATCATAAAACAAGTGACACAGAATCACAGAGTAGTTGAGACTGAAAAGGAGATATTCATCAACCCCCTTGGCTCAAGCAGAATGACTTAGAGCAAACTGCCCAAGTCTGTGCTCAATTGACTTTAGGATATCTCCAAAGGTGGAGATTTCACAACCTCCCTGGGCCACCTGTGGCAGTGCTCAGTCACCCTCACGGTGAAAAGGTGTCTTCTGATGTTCAGGGGAAACCTTTGTGCCCTCTGTCTCCCATACTGAGGAGTTCAGAACCAAACACAGAACTCTGTACTCCTGAAAAATTTCACCTCTGTCCTTCAGCATATAGTTAGGTGTATTTGAAATAATGCAGTACCATGAAGAAGTATAACAACTAAAAAAAAAACCAACAGAAACTGCATACATTTTTCCATACTATGAGAAAACATTGTAATGATACTAATGAACAAAAAACCAGACAATGCTGTGACATCAAAACAACAGATTATCACTGAAAATTGGAATTGTAAAGCAAGGCAATTCAGCCTCTTACTAGCTAAAGAATTGTGTGAAAGAAAAATAAAGGAAAACCAAGGTGTGATTGACTCTGCTGCCAGGAGAATTAGTGGGTTGGTTTTGGTTTTTTTCTTTAGTCTTCTCTCTCCTTTCCTGTGAGCCAAGTCTTGCTGAAGTGATGACATAAATCTTGGACACAAACGAGGGAGGGAGGAGGGGGGAATTATATATACAAAAAAAATTTTAGAATCTAAAAAGAAGGAACTAGTGGTAGCCACTTTTTTTTACGTCACACCACTCATAATAGATAAGTTCATTAGCTTGGCATTATTCCAGTACAATAGTAATTGTCTGGGCTAATATGACGATGGTAAGCAAACAGCAGCATAGATTACAGCAAGCCTGAATACTTTATTAATGGCTACCTACTGAAAATAGCTATAGCTTTATGTTTCATGTAATTTTCCTTAGACTTCCCTCATCTGTCTGGGAACAAAGAAGCTTGTGAATACTTCCTTCTAGTCTGAGCTTTCAGGTGCTGGGTAAGAACACACTTTTGATGCAGGTTTCTGCTAAGGCCAAGGTTGACAAAATAACTTACGAACCTGTGGAAGAAAAGTTGTCTGTCCACTGACAGGGAAGATGCTGTAAAGAAAGTGCACTAAAAGGGAGTGGAAGGGACCACTGCAGGGCACAGTGAAGCTTAAATCCAAATATTTCAAAAATATTACTGTCTTTATGCTTTCTTAAAGGCTGGATCTTGAGCTGAAGAATGGAACTTCCACCACTGCTTAGCACTAATTTAACTCTGCTACTAACAGTCCAAAGCACTTTTAACAAGAGTATCAACAGAAATGCTAAGCATTTTTGATATACTGCCCTAATGATCATTGCAATCTGAATATTTAGACACACACAAAAAAACATTCAAGAAAATTAGCAGTAATCTACTCTGGAATAATTTTATTAACAAGCTACTTTTTACTTAGAATGAAAAATAATCAAGATATAATTTTTTTCTAAAACATAACACACTTGATTTCTCTTTGTGATCCACAGACCTTGGTAACCTGACTCTTGACTGCTTCTTGATGGCCCATAAAAAATAACCAGGAAACAACCAGCATGGAATTTGAAATTTAATCATCTGACAGAACACATCTGGTTATTTCGTTGGTTGCTACATGCAAAATATTCCGGTTTTCAGAAAACCAACTTAAATGTATTGCTTAAAAAACAAAGCTTCTCTTCAAGTCCTGTAAAAATTGTAGTCATGAACTTCTAACTGTGCAAAATCTGTTAAATTAGGTGCTTTAATGGCACCTAACTTCTGTTAGCTAAGACAAAACATACCAAAACCTGTTTTTCAGCAATGATACGATGAGTACTCTTCTAACATCAACAGAAGTTAATTATTACCACATGCTTGAACCAGTGGGATTTATATTACAATAAAGCAGCCATTTGCGCAGGCTGTTTAATATCTGACAAACAGGTCTGACACTTAACAGTGTCTGCTAGTCTAGCTTACAGTATGAAAGTAAATCAGGTACAATCTACTGTATAACTGAAATCCAGTCCACAATATTAAAAAAAAGAAAAAACATCACTTGGGTTAAAAGTAGCTATGACTACACTTTTTAAAACCCTATGATTTTAATTTACCAGTCCTGCTTTTAGTAATGAAGATACTGTCAGCTGTCTTTAAGTTAACCATGCACACCATCTCTTTCATAGGACACTATAAAGCAGTCATAAGTTCTGAAAAATCCCAACTAAAATGAAGACTCCAGAAAACTGTGTATTAATGTGCATGCCTTTCATAAAGGCAAGTTTTCCTTACACATTATCAATGCAAATGTTTGTTCGCTTATGTAACAATGAAAAGATAAAAAACAAATTAGCATGACTTGAATTAGCACATCTGTGCCCTCAATAAGAAATATTTACATGTGCACATGGGAATGATTCTAAGGTATTTTCACAAACAGAAATAACTGGATTGCTTATTGCTTGTAGTTACATACATAAACATTGTTCTATTTGTGTTATTTAAAAGTGACCAAAATGTTCTAATTTAAATCACACTTAATTTGTTCTGAAAATGTATTATACCTAAAAAATATGAAGTGTCCACATTCCATTATGCACAGAACACATGCAAGATGGTACCATGTAAAAACTTTCTACTATGAGTTTCCTGGTGCGTGTGCTACTTTTGAGGTGACAGAAAACAATTCTGCTGTGAGCAGTGTTCTGATAATGGTCCTTTGCATTTTCCTATTGTCATAACCAGATTCACTCTAGGAATCCAACAACCTATGTGGCAAAGTCTGTGATGCCAATGGAGATACTCTTACTGAGGAATCTGAGAACTGCTTGGGGCAGGGGTGAAGCAACACTAATAGTGCCTACCATTTTCTCAGCTGTCACAACTACTCTGTCTATCTTCTTCAACCCAGGCATGGATTTTCACAAATCTGTAGAAGCTTACCTTTCAGTGTCTAGCCTACTTTCAATTATGGCTGAAACTGAAGGGCAAACAAAAGTTACTGCCTGAACTAGAAAAGCACATGAACAACAGGTGAACTGACACAGTGTGGTCATAGTTTTACCTGTGTTGACAACAGGTACTTAAAAGGGAGTCACACGAGGGACGTGTTGCATAATTATGAGTTAACCAGAAACATTACAGAAGCACTGAGTTTAATTAAAAATTACCTGATCCATTTCATAAACAGTATTTGATTTCAGTCTCTAATGCAATAAAACATGGAAATATAAGTTAATCTGCAGCTCCAAGGCTACTAAGGCTCTGGGTCCATGACAATAACAATTTAAGGATCCTCAAAAATGCATTATGTAGAATCAGTTTTCAAAAGTGCATTTCATTTCTTAACTTACTCAGTTCTGTGCATCACAGGCAGCTTTTTTATTGAGATGGTACCTCAACATCATTAGGAACCGCTATGTTGATAGTGTACGTGCACCAAAGCCAAACTTTTAAGTACAAAACACTACCATAATCAAACCAGTAGCATATTTATCAGATCAGCAGCCACATGTAACACACTCCTTCTTTCACTGATGAGTGTGTCTAGAAAAGTTAGTTATGTTTAAAAAACTAGAGCAAAAATGCTCAAACTTGGAATCTGTCCAGAAAAAAACAGCTTAAATTTTTTTACAGCCCACATTCTTCTGACTATTGTGACTGTAAGTGGGATAAAATGTTTTTCATAGTAACAAAGATATCAGTTAATGAAATGAGAAGATTGTTGAAATCTAGTTAATATTTTTTTGAGAAAAGACATACATTATTATGTTTGAGGAAAAAAAAATTACTAAAGGTATTAAAATAGGATTAATGTCACAACTGAAGTAGTGAAAAGAGCCCTTCATCTTGAGCAAATCCAGGAGTCCACAAAGATAATCAGAGGGCAGGAGCACCTCTCCTGTGAAGACAGGATGAGAGAGCACCTTCACAGAAACAGAGAATCATTTAGTTTGGCAAAGGCCCTTAAGATCATGGAGTTCAACCATTAACCCAGCGCTGCAACTCTACCACTAAAGCATTTTCCTCAGTACCAAATCTGCTTCTCTCTTAAACCCCTGCAGGGATGGAGACTCCACAAAAACCTCCCCTGTTACAACTTGAGGCCAAAAGTTCCTCTTGTCCCATCCCTTGTTCCTTGGCTCCAACCTCCTCTCAGGGGGTTGCAGAGAGCCAGAAGCTCTCCCCTCAGCCTCTGCTCCAGGGTCAACACTCCCAGGGCCTTCAGCCACTCTTGGTTTGCTCATTAATAACATCATTCACATCACCAGCACTGGCAGGTTACCTGCTGCACTCAAAAAAGTGCATCCAAACAGTAATGTGTTCACACTAGTTTCTGATGTGTTTTTACATTCTTTCACAGGTGATCCAGAAGGATGACAGACTGTATGTAGCAGGTGGCCTGTTCTTTTTTTTTTTCATGTACAAGTTACCAACAGGCCTTCTTTTAACCAAATGTGAACTCTTCCTCAGCTACTTTAAACCCCATAAGCTCCAGAGGACACAAGTAGGTGCAACATATTATTTATTATTCCATCCAAACACACTAGCTCAAATTTAACTTGCAAGTTACTTGTATTGTTGTGTGAAGTCTTTAGGTTAGAACATAGAATCATAGAATTGGCTGGGTTGGAAGGGACCTCAGAGATCATCGAGTCCAACCCTTGAACCACCGTTGCGGTTGCTAGACCATGGCACTCAGTGCCACATCCAGGCTCTTTGGAAAGATCTCCAGACACGGAGAATCCACTACTTCCCTGGGCAGCCCATTCCAATGCCTGATCACTCTCTCCGTAAAGAAATTCTTTCTAATATCTAACCTAAACTTCCCCTGGCACAACTTGAGACCCTTTGTGCCCTCTTGTCTTGTTCCTCTTTCTCTGCAGACACAGCATCACATTTTTCATTTGCATTTAATACAAGGCCAACAGTGTACTCTGTGACTTGGCATCTATTGTGGTTTGTCTTTTGAGGGTTTTTTAGCTGGTAATTCACAAGAAACCGTAATAGTTTTGTTCTTTACTACACTGCTATCCAAGGAACTAAGCTATTTACACACCATACACATTTTCACTATTAGTTTCACATTATTCCCATTCCTAAAATTCTGTTCAATATTGAAGACCTTCCCACAAAGATAATATAAACATATTTTAAATAAATTCAAGACCTGAAATGTTATTTTAAAAGAGCTGCTTCTACATAGAAAGCAACCATTTTGTAAACAAGATTCTAGTAATGTGCTGTAAAGTCTTGCTGAAAATTCTCTTCCTTGTACAAATGTCATGCCAGCACCTCTGACATTGTTTCAGATGGCTTGGGACTTCAACACTTGAAAGACAATTTTGAAATTCCAAATATAGACAGTAACTGGATTTTTGCTGTTTTACTATTATGTGCTTCATTTTCTACCTCTAATACTTAAATTATTATACCTTAGCTACAATATGCATTATGCACACTGAAAAGGTTGCATTTTGTATGGTCCATTTCTATGGTCCAAATATTTAGCTGTTTATTTCTGCTAATAAAGACAAACACCTTAACATAGTACAAAGCTTAATTTAATTTTCAAAAACTGGGAAGGGATCAGTTCCAATAATCAACAAGAAATATCCAAATGTAACAACTATCCCAATGCATCAGACAGTCTATAATTTCCAAAGTTCCCTTAAACAAAAACGAGCGACAACAAAACAAAACAAAACCACAAAAAAAGAAAATCACCCAAAAAAACCCACCACTCCACAATAATTTACTATAAAACAAGACAGTACTCTTAAGAATTAGTAAAATTAGTCTAGGATAAACAGTTCAGGTCTGAAAGAATCCAGTCCAAGGCCAAAACATATTTATCACATGTTCACTTTGCTTTTAAGATACCTGTGCAGTCTGGTCTAAATGGGAACGTACTTGGATTTACCAAACATTT
Source organism: Calypte anna (assembly GCF_003957555.1). NCBI lineage: Eukaryota > Metazoa > Chordata > Aves > Apodiformes > Trochilidae > Calypte > Calypte anna. The sequence continues at coordinate 73,661 of NC_044253.1, read as the reverse complement.
CCTAAATCAGCAACTGAAAGGTGTTTATGGAAACATGCACCATAGTGAAAATTGCTCACTTCTAGGATTTTATGAAAACATACACAATTTAAGACACAACTTATTTATGTATTAAATCTTAAAATCACTTGTCAAATGAAAAATCAAGCAGCTCCTCAACTCTTGTCTTCTCTTGACAAATTATTATCATGGCCTTTTCCTCAAGTCTGTAGCAACAGCCCCATTCTCAAATGCTTTTTTTCCAAGTCAGATGAGTCACAAAAAGGTAAAGTGGAAGTTACCAGAGCAATTCAAGTATTTACTTTCCCCTTCTCTCTAAAACATCTGTTCCCATGGAAAGAGTAAGAGAAACTAAGACAGTTCAGTTGCTGGCTGCTGGTTCTCAAGTTCTGTTTTGGTTCCCATGACAACTGATGTAGCATCAGGAAAAAAAAATAAAAGGGATAAACAACAACTAAGGGTAGCAGTGCTATTTCACAAAAAAAAAAAAAAACAAACCTCTGTACTTCAATGTGCTAATAAACATGAATTCCAGCATTAGAGACCCTGTGATAGAAGTCACAAGCGAGTCTGAGCATAAGCGTAGAAGTATGATCTGAAGCATCAAACTCTTCATTTATAAAAGCAGCTGAACAGCATGAAAACTCTGTCATCCAGCAAAATCCTTTGTAATTTTTCCTTCTAATACAAGAATACATACCCATAATTGTCATTTATTTGCTCATGCATATCTGGCACCATAATAAATGAGCTTGTCCCAGGCTTATTGTAGAACATAGGTTGTTTCTAGTTGGTTGTTTCTGAGCAGCTCAGCCCTGAATTACCACAATCAACAGAGATTAAATCCAGAGTATTCTCAGTAAGTACTGCTCAGTCATAAGTTATACTTGGACATTGTCTCAAGAAAACAGAACGAGGCTGCTGGTTGGACAAGAGTTTAATGACATCTGCCAGTAAAATTCGGCAAAATGTAAGGTATTCCTTTGGTCTATGCATTGTTCTTGAACTCTCCCATTTCCTTGGCCATTTTTACTTCTGAATGCTTTCCTCGTTTGATTCTGGAATTTCTAGTTTGTTTTTGACTCTGCTGAAAATAACAATAGATAATGGCCTAAAATCTTCAAGTACCTTAATTTTTCCCCCCATAGCTCATAGAATCACAGAATGGTTTGGGTTGGAAGGGGTTGTCCATCTACAGAAGTAGTAACCATTTTGAGAAAGAATAATATATCTTTCTCTCAGAAATCAAAAGCATGAAGATTTAGCAAACCTAATGTTGCATTTCAGTCACCATGTTCAGCAGCCACTGACCAAGACGTCTTCCATTAATACACCAAATCATTTGAAGTGTGCAGTAATTTTGCTCTCCACAGCATCCAAGGATGATGCCACAATTTAACCAAGCATCGAGTGAAAAGCACTACTTCTTGGTTTATGTTAACAATCTACAAGGGTTTTTTTACTGGGTTATTTTGGTTCCTCTATTACATTTCAATCACATCTGAAATGCCAAAAAATTTTCTATTTACTATTGCAATCATGACTTTATAGCATATGGTCATAGCCCAAGCTGAAGATTTCCAAGTACTCCCAGATCATACAGAATGATTCAAAACTGATTAGTCCTGTCAGTTTTATTTGTTTTTTATTTTACTTGACAGGGTGACCTGAATTCATACAGTGTCCTACATGTTTTTTTGTCCTTTTTTTATTTTTCTCTCCCACTAATGTGTCAAACTTGCATTGTGACTGCTACTGAGCTGATGTTTTTAACAGAACTATGCATTATGAGTCCAATATCTCTACCTGATGGCAGATAAGTAATTTACAACCATCAGTGTGTGTGTTTAAGTCATGTCATTTTCCCTGCTTTCCTCTGCTCCATGTGGATTACTTGAAATTAACGTCATGCATCCAGTTAAGTTTTCCTTGACTCTTCCAGTTCAGCTTGATCTTTTCATAAGCATGGTGGGGTGGTTTTTTTTGTTGGGTCTTTTTTTTTCATTAACAGATAAATGCAACCTGTACCCTGTAAGGTTCTTTCAAATCATATCCTATTTTTAAAAAATACCCTAACCAAGCCATCAAAAAAATATGACATCACTCATTATAACGACAAGTTTCCCATAGGCAGGAATCAGTACCAGTCTCATGAATTTGAAGTATATTGTTTGAAACACTGTTCAAAAGATCTTAACTAGCATGAATTCTTACTTATAACCTACATGTTGCTGATGATAATTCAGACTAGAATTTTGTAAATAGTCAGAATTTCAGTAAACCAAAATCTATAAAGCATTTGACACATTCATGCAGAAACTGAAATTTTCTTACAGAACTGGTTATGTACAACAAGTAATCTGATGCCCCTTTGCCTACATAATGCAACATTATAGAGTCTGTTCTACCTTTTTCTGTCCGTAAGCACCAAAACAAGATGTTCAATAAACAAGTACTGTCATAAATTTTATTACACTACTCCAGTGGGACAGGTTACAGCCAATGGGCTCAGGGCTAGACTGACAGGCCAAATCACCAAAGAAATAACTATCTTCTCAAGAAATTGGAGAGACACAAAATAAAAGGCCCATTGTGCCCTTCTTTCAGTTTAGGTTTGAATAGTTTTGACCTGAAAAACTGGCATTAACTGATTCAGTGAATGTCTTTCCATGGGGAGTAAGACAGGCAAACAATACACAAGTACCAGTCATTTACTTGACACCCTACTTTTGTCTCCAAATAAGCCATTGCAAACTTTAGAATTAAAATCGTAAGTGAAAAAAAGTTACCATTAGTCATATCAGCAACTATCTCTTCTTACCAAGCCACAGAAACCTTTCAATACAGTATAAGATGATTGTACCTCCAGAATGACACGAGTCACTCTTCAGTTCTACCCATAACATTTTCAGATCATGAGTAACACAAGTAAATATCAAGTGATTTCCCTAAATTGTTCCTTTGTTTCTGTTAGGCTGGTAAGAACACTCTATCAGTCTAACGCTGCACTTAAAACAGTGGTCATTGGCCTCTCCAGGCTGATAAATCCTAATGTAATAAAATCTAACTTCAGATTCTAAACATCAGATACTGTATATCGCAAACATTCTCCTGGGACATCTCTGGAAAAAAACGTGCTTAAGGTGTCAGTGTGTTCCACAATCAGCAGTTCCTGCTAAACAACATATTAAAACTTGCAGTTCCACTTTCAGCCAAGAATACTGATTTACTATTTCTGGATCACCGTTGCTGTCATAGGCCTCCCCAGAAGCTAGCATTTAGGGTTTTTTTTCTAAAAAACTAAATTGTTACAAAGAACCACACTTGAAATCTGGCACTCAGATAGCCCTTTACAATTTAACCAAATTTTTGCAGAAAACTAAAAATTGTTTATTAAGTTGTGAATCACTGAAATTATACATGGAAACAGTTCTGAGGGGCAGCTGAACTAAAGAATAAGATTCTGTGTATAAATAGAATATAATATAATGACAATTTATACACATCACATAACTACCCAAGCACTCTTATGTTATAGCCTATGCTGCTGGAAGCAACAGGGACAAACACTGAAGAATGAAGCCTTCCCTCAGTCCAAGTTTTATAAAATAAACAATGCAGGACAGTTCTGTCGAGTTCATTGTATGAAGCAAAAAATCCCCCAGGTTTTCCAAGTGTGTCAGAGATCCCACCTACCTGCATTTCGAATATCTCCTAGAATGCAGAATACAGATAATTCTGTAAAATGGCTGCTTGTGCATTTATTTTAAGCACTTCACAAGATACCAAAACTACCGTAATTATAAAAACTAAGGATTTAGAAGCAAAGAAATAAAAAAATGATTGTCATCCCCACATGCCTATTTTATCATAAAGTCTTTACACTATAAATGGATCTCTCAGTACATAATGCATTTCCATGATTGCATAAAGACTGTAGACTACATTTAAATGCTACTCTGTATAAACGGCTTATATCAACACAATAAACTTTGCAATATCTTGTATATCCATAACATCATCACTGTTAACAATGAAAATTTACTGGCATCTGCAGGAGTCAAAATAATATAAATTTACCTCAATGATAATCAGAAACAGTTTTACACATAGTAACAATCTCTCAAAAAACCAGAAAAGTACTCAAACTGTTCTGTATCTTTATCACATTCAAATAAAAATGTAATTGTCCCTTTTAGTTTCCAATGCCAGGACAAAAAGGTCATAACTAAATGACTTCACTAGTCCAATTAACATTTTTGGTTTTACTCTAAAATAAGCATGAATTCTATCCTCCACTCACCCTTTCACTATTCCTTTGCAAAATGAACATATTTCATGCAACTGTAAAAAACTACTTAAAAACCAACCCTGTGGACAAAGTTCAACTATGGAATCAATACTACTCATGGTCAAAAATACCTTTGGTTCAGTGAAGATGACTTCCTATACACTTAAGCCTTGGGAGAGAGAGGAATATGGCTGTCCAAAAAACTGATTTTTACAGTCAAAAGTATAGTTCTCTTTTGAGAAGTTCCAGTCCTTAGGACTAGCAGAAATAGAGATTATCAAAATAAGTGTATAAACTAGTGGAAATACCTCACCTTATTTCTAACCTGGAAAACCAAAACATAAAGGGGGGGAGGAAGGCAGATTTAAAAATCAACTTTACAAACACAACTTATATATATTACTAACCACTATTTCTATGTCTCACATTATAACAACAGATAAAGTTACCCATGTAAGAGTACAATGATTTCTAATATATCCATTATTTCATCCATGTGATACTCATCAAGACTGTTCTTACTAGTACTTAACTACGCTATCATTTTGTGTAATACAATCACAACTTACACATCTGGGTTTTCCTCCAAAAGCACTGAGCGTACAATGCATGAGAACCACAAACTTCAGGAACTACGTTCAGTTTGAGCAAGGTAACCTTGACTAAATCTAAAAAAGATGTCTATTTAGAACAACACAAGCTACCAAAGGACTACAAAGGCTGGCTTGTGTTACTTTTATAGGTGGCTTAAATAACAGTATTTTGTATTTAAGATGTACATCACTGCCTACCCTGACACCATGTTTCTTCAAAGCTCACAGTTTATCATTTTACTCAGTATTTAGTTAAAATTAAATGTCTAATACTGAGGGTGTTCTATGATGCAAGCACAACTAAAATGAAAGGCCTCTGTGGCTGCAGTGACCAGATTTCAAATGCAGGTAGATCAATAAAAAAAAGCTCCAAGAACAGCCCTCCATGTAGGAACAGAATCGTTTCTAATAGCTTGCAAATGAAGATGTGCCTGCTGTAACCAGATGCTCTTAAATTATGAATATGCAACCAATACATGTTAAAGCCAAATCCCAGCACTATTTCTAGAGGGAAATCCCAATAGTTTTTGCTTGTTATACATGTTAGTTCTGTTAAAGATACAAATAGCAGTAAGCTTCAGAACAAATAGGACCAAACTGTTGGTGTTTCCTGCATAAGGTCCATTATCACAGCAGGGGTTGTCAGTCTTCAGAACTTTCCTACAACAGCTTAGGCAATACTGCAATTATCTCCCAGCCAAAAAATAAAAATAAAAATAAAATAAAATAAAAATTAAAAAAAAAAAAAAAAATCCACAGCATACATGAAAGCCCCTCTGCAAAGCTAACACTTGTTTGCTCCAGCCAATCAGATGGCCATCCCTGACCTGCTTGCAGGCTTGCATCAAGCTTCAAACACTTAAAAACATCAATCATAAAAACAAAGACAGGGCATTGAATTATACAGTATTAACCTCCAGGGTCTGCATACAAAGACCTTAGATTTATTTATGTCCTAGCACGTTAAGAGCTTCAGTACACTGTTCTTTACACCAAACAGGCTGCCAGTTTGATGAACCTCTCTGCCGTCAGCAGGAATAGAGTGTCTTTGATTAATGAGTGCATGATTGTGGAAAAATTTAAGAAAATGGGGCAAAATCCACCAAATTACAACCCTACACATCCAACAGACCACTGCATAATATCTGTCAAACTGGTTTTCTTTTGTGCAAGAAAAGACTTAAGGCTGAGGAGGGGGCTGTAGGGTTATATTGCTGATTATATTTGGATACCACACAACACTGTTCTTAAAGAGCTATCTGATAACATGCAACACAGTATTACTTTCAGCATTAGAGAAACATGAATTCATTAATAAAAACCAATTAATTAATAGCATTCTAATTCAGAAAAGTTAGATATGTATTCAAAGTAAAGGAAAAAATATTCCCTAGATTACTTCAAAGTTTTAGCTTCACATCTGACAGTCTCACAACTCGGATTCAAGCTCAAGAAGCAGATTATTTTGTGCACTGTAATTACTAGATACTCTAAAGAAAGTCTTACACTTCCTGTAATTTGCAAGAAAACAATAGTCGAGTTGTCCATTACACAAAAACTAAAGTTCTTCATTCTCCCTTACAACAATTCCAGAAGTTCTGTGTGATGCTCCAAAAAGAACACATTATCTGACAGTCACTGCATGATTTGTAAATCCCCCTTCTTTCCAAGTTTTCATACTGCCTGAAATTTTTACTTCACCATCCCACTGATTCCAGTGGGATCATTACTAATGTAAACAGTCCATCAAGTGAGCCAGTTTTTCAGATGGTCCCTTTACATTTTTAGTAGTTTGAATTTTGAAGTTCTGTACAATTTCTCCCTCAGGGGCTAGAAAAATCTTTAGAGTCCCTTTCTGCAAACTACCAAGGCTTAACCCATTCAGCTTGTTACAATGCCTGACCTACATCAAATGAAAAGAGAGTCTTACATCCTTTATACACAGAAAACAAGACATTCAGGAGGCCCTTGTGGGTGTAAGTAGGAAGGCAGTGGGAGAGATTTCACAGTAGTGGCAACAGGCATCATCCTTCTGAAAGAATGAAATGGACACTGACAAGCCCAGCACATCTTTGTCTAAGTTCATACCTAGTTTGTAATGTGGTATGACACAATTTACACAATGTTCTGTAGGAGAATAAAATTAACTCAGAATCTGAATCATGCTTGGAAAAAAATGGTAAGACTTTGGAAATCTTCGTTGGGCCAAGTCGTCTAAGTGGTGAAAACACAAAGCTCCAATCTTCCATACTCTTCTATTAGAATAAAGCTTACAACAACTAATGAATGAATGAATGAATGAATGAAAAACTAACAGCAAAACAAACAAACAAACAAACAAACAACAACAACAACAACAAACACCCAAGCCAAAGAAATGTAACCTATTTGTTTTGATTTAAAGACGCCTGTATTGGGGCCAGGGACAGGAAATCACAGTGCTCGTAACTGTGGGATTCCCCTTCTGTGTCAGTGTCCATGTGTTTAGCAAACTGCATTTTCGGGTAAGTCCACTTCCCAACAGCAAAGAGCTCTTAATTCCAAATATGCCATTATAAGAATATTATAAAACTAAAAGCAGTCACTTACTAATGTGTATTGTTCCCTAATTCAAGGATATGAGACAGAGCACAAACTTCCTTTTCTTTGCAACTGTGATATTCTATATCTTGTGTAGGAACAGGAAAGTAGCAACAAAGACATTAACAATTGCAGTTCAAGCTGGGAGTGACTGTTCTGTTTCAATTCAATGACACCACTAATGGCTTCTTAGCAGTTCCATGAAATCAACCAGCTGTCAAGTTGATGCATCAGAAGGAACAGTTATGCACTCCCATAAGAAAAGCAACACATCAGGATGTTTTGCAAAACATCTGCTCCTTTACACTGCAGTTCTATAATAAACATACAAACAAAGAAAACTAGGGAAAGGGCAACAGGACCTAGAAAAGATGACTTTTCTTATTTGCATTTTCAGTGTCTCCTCAAAAGACAAAAATTCAGTCTTAGAGTTTCTCCTTATCATAAGGTCAGTATAAAGATTAAACATATACTGCCGTGGTCAAACAGTGCTTATTCTCTAAAAAAAATATTACCAATTTGTCTTTTGCAAGCTGAAAGCATCTTATAACATGTTCACAAAAATTAACCATTTTTCCTCAGAGGCTACAAAGCACGTATTTAGTTATCTTTCTCCAACACTATTACAAAAACTCTATAATATTACTGACAACCTACAATAATCTGCAAAGATTAATATTAAAACAATTGCTTTTTGTGGAACACAGACTTGCAGGGAACCAGCATGGTGATATTTAGATTTTTTAAAATTATGATAAGTGACAGTGCAATTCAGTTTATTTTCAGTATGCATTAGTCACAAAACCTTATTTTATGCGATTCAGAACAGTCTGCATCAGTAATTAAAAGGGAATGTTGCCTGATCCTCTAGAGAAATATTTTTTACTCCAGAGTTCTGTTTATTAAGAACTTCACCAAAACCTGATAGTAATACTCCTTTTCTTACAAGGAGTTTATACCATCTCTGATTAAATAAATATCCCCTGCTTAAAGTGAAATAAAAATTTACATTAAATAAAATTTATTGAGCAAAGAGATCCCTTAGCAACCCCTAATGCTTCCTCTACACACACTTTACAAAGATTACCTTGGCTACCATTTTTTTTATATTACGTACTTTATTGATTTTGCAGCATTGCAATAAAAACGTGTATTCAAAAATGAATAGTTTATTACAGGTATGAGATGTCAAGTAGACTATCATTTTCTGAGACTACTTATCCTCTGCTGCTTACCATTTATAATCTGCCAAATCTTCTAAGACCTCTGTTGCATGTATAATTTAGAACCATCTGCTGTACGTGCTTTCAGCTACTTAAACGTTTTCATCTACCTAATATTCACCTGGATGGCAAACAGTCAATTCAGCCACACTTTCTGATGCATTTGCAAACAACAAAACAAACTAGCAACAACAAAAACCAACCTTAAACCATAAACACAAACCCTCAGAGTAAGCATCTGACATTTGTTCCACCATAACCTTAAGGACACTTTAGGTGGACTTGGATAGACAAAAAATTCTTGCTGTACTAACAACTATTATTTAATATGTTAACTGTTAGTGGTTTTCCCAACACTGAAGGCACAACACAAATTAAATACAGGCAGCTTCATGGTCTGACTAGTGCCACTGTAAACAGTGTGACTGAATACATCACAAGGCAAGTACATGGAAAAGAACAGCAAAACAAAACTACCTATAGCAGTTACTCCTCATCCAGTCCCATCTATTTCACTAACTCATATCAGGTGACCAGAAAAACTTCAATGAGATTTTTAAAAACAAAGAAGTGCAAGTCACAGGTAAATAAGAACAACGGTACCTTTTCTTGTTTCCCTTTTCACAACAGGTTACATAGAGCTCATAACCAGAGGTAAAGAGATTAATTTATTTTTAAAAATAAGTTTAGCATATTAACAATATTTTGCAACCCATATCGTACAGTATCTGGAACGTAACCCAAGCTACACCTAACATATATATATATACTTTCCAAGGAGAACCTTTAAACACAAGTATCTTAGTAAGCTAATTGCTTTGAAATATGCCCCACAAATCTGTCATTTAAAACTGGGGCTACCGTGTATTTCGATGCTCTTTATCCCAAGTAGAAACTTTATTCCACAAGGAAGATTCTGTAATACACTCCGTAAACAAAAATAATGCAGCTCTCCAGATGATTAGTTAATATAACATCATTGGAATGTTCTTTTAAACAACCAAATAATTGAGCATTACATATTAACTAATGAGGGGAAAAAAAAAAAAGGGGGGGGGGGGAGGAGGAAGGAAAACCCGAAAGCACAATTATTTCTCTACCTGTTACAAAAACAGGCACCAGATAAAATACATTCTTACTGTTCCGTGAACGTGCAGTCTTAACGAGGAACCTATAAAGTGTGGTTTACATCACGTTATAGCAGGAATTCCGAGGCAATGCACATACCCTCGGAAAAATTTCCTTTAAACTTTACATGACGTCACTGTCCGTCCCTGTAACATTTGCTAAACTTTGAGTCTTATCCAATGATTTCCACTCATTCCCTCCTAAACGAGACGGACCAACTCGGGAAATAAAAATTTGCCCAAGATGGCGAAAGGCTCGTTGTTTAGAGGGCAGAAAAATGGAGGATATTGTAATATACACAAAGGGATAAATTTCAACAACTCGGCCCAGGGCTGCAGCTGCTTGTTTCTCTTCATAAGGATGCAACACGCACAAAAGATAAGGCGGAGGGGCCCGCAGTGAGCCGGATGCGCGGCACGGCGCTGGCTGCGGGGCCGCCCCCACCCGCCGCCCTGCCCGCACACTACGCGGAGCGGGGGTCGCCTCCGCACCCGCGCTGCCACCAAGCGGGCCCGCGGGCCAGACCCGGCCGTGCGCAGACAACGCTGGCTCCCCCGCGCCCCCTCCCCTCTCCCTCACGCAGCTCCGAGCGGCCGCGCCGATCGCCCCACACCGCTCCGCGCCCGCGCACTGCCGGCGGGCCCGCCCGGGCCGGCCTGACAGCCCCAGCCGGCGGGGCAGCGAGAGGACAGCGGGAGCGTAGGCGGGGGGACGGAAGGGTCGACGCGGAGCGCACCGCATCGCGCCACACAAAAGAGCCGCCCCGGCAGCCGCTGCACCGACAGAGAGGCTGCGGGCGGCCGCCAGCAGAGACGTGACCGGCACGGCCCGGCCAAGGCACGGGCTTGCGGCCACGAGTAAAGTTTAAAATCGCTCGGGACCCAGGCCGTCCCGTCCCAGCCGCCTCCCCAGGACCCACCCTCCGCTCCCCGGCCGCAGCGCTGCCCGAGCACAGCCCCATGGCGGCACCCGCACTGGCGCCCAGACGCGGCCGCCCCAGCACAACAAAGGCGACGGATACGCACCGGCGAGGGAGGGCAGCGCGGCGGCTGCAGCCCGGACTGGGAACGCGAGCGCGACGGGGCAGAACGCGGTAACACATCACGCGTTCATCCGAGGGAAAACTCTCCCCGCTCTCCCCACGGCGCGGGGGGGGTGGGGGGGCGTGGAGCGGCTGTAACTCACCTCCGCGGCCCCGGAGCGCTGCCAGCCCCTCAGGTGGCGGCGGGCCGGGAGCTGCCGCCCCTCCCGCCGCTCTCCGGAGCCTGTCGCAGCACGCGCAGATCGGGCAAGGGGCGGGGGCGCGCGCGGCGGCCGCTCGGTGCCCCTCGCCGGTTCCTGCCCGCCGCTCGTGTGGCTTCACCAACCGAAAGTGACGTCAGCAAAGCCCGGCCCGTCGCTCCCCAACAATGCGAGCGGCAGCTGAACGGGCGGGAGAGCGCGGGGGTTGTTTATCCCATCCCGGCCCCGGTAACGCTGACCTGCCGAGCCAGCTGCGTCCCGGGCTCCCGGCGCAGCCTCCGCTTGCTCCGGCGCCGTCGTGTTGTGTTCGGGAAAAGTTACCGACAGTTCGTGTTGTTTAAACGACGACAAAAGGGATAGAAGTCTGCACTGGGGCATTTCTCAAGGATGACTTAACCGATCCAAGGAGAAACACGGCTGACCACCCTAAGTACCTATGTTTTTTTTTACACTGCAGAGTAGGTTCAGGTAAAAAATACAAAAAAATAACAACAACAACAGATTTTTAACATAGCAACAAAGAATGTATGATACAAACAATAGCCATCTGGAGAGAGGGGGGTTGGGAAAGGTGACCCATTTCCGAAAGAGGAGGCATTTTAAAGAACCACAGCAAATAAAAAATAACAGTGGAAGCCACGTTCAACTATTATGTTCTAGAAGAAAGAGGTAAATTGAGGTAAAACAGGCAACAAGGGCGGGGGAATTAAGTTACAGTTATGGGTAAGTATTAAAATTCACCAGGTTGTAATACAAGAATTTTAAAAACCCCTCATAATCTGTTTTAAATACCCCTGTTTTCCCCATGTCTGAAACAACCTACACGGGTTGTTTGTGAAGTAAAAGCTGTACTTCCCGCCACCAACCCTTCCAACCGCACATATGGTAACCTCCCCCTTTTTTCTTCCTCTGGCGTCGTCTCAAACTTACTCAGGGGTAAAGTACACTTCAAGAGCCAAAGAACTGCTCCCTACAAACCGTAACGCTATAGATTTGAAGTTACACCACAGTGCAGAGAAGAACATCTGAGTCATTTCAGTCAGAATACGTACCAGAATATGTACAGCTTGATAACTTTGTTAAATGATACACACAAGTATTTTTAAAATCAACATTATTTCTATTGAAGCTGATCTCAGCATAAAGAAATATGCATATGTAGAAAGATGTCATTGTTTTCAGTTTCCTCTTCAGCCACTGGCTGTGATTTTAATTGTGCTTGAGGATCTTCATTAGTATTAACACATGGGGAGATCTCACAAAGCTGCTTCATTAGGAAAAAAAACGCTTGGCAGACCAGCTCTTTTTGCATGCAATGAGAATGTCAGCCTTACCTCGGTCATTTGTAACATAATAAGTGCAAGCACAATGATTGCAGTGCGGGAACGCTGGGGGAAGGGCAAAAATGCTGCCTAATACGGTTATGAGAAAAGAAGGCTTCTCATTACACAGTAAAATGTATGCTAAAAATTAGTAAAGACAACGTAGCATGAGACTAGACTCATGCTAAATACATTAATGTGCTGATATGTTTTTAATTATTATTTTTGTACCAGTATATTTCATTCCAAAGATCCACATCCAGCAGAAAAGGTTTGTTAGCATTTATTGATTTCTTTGTCCGCCACATTCCCGGAATACAGATTTTAATCATTTCACTTCACCACACTCAGTAATTTCATTAAAAACTGGAACCTTCCATCCCCAGAAAGGCATTTAATTTCAATGACACACGATTTCTTTTAGCAGCAAACTGTCTCAACAGAAAAAGCTGGCCTAAGGTTCAAATGCATAATTTAGTACTGAGTTCTCCATGCTCTGCATTCCTTTGAAGCTATAATTTGACTAACTACCTAATAACTGTAATAAGGACAATGATTTCCTTATAATATGTTATTAACCCATATTTAATTAACTTGGAGGCCAAGCTCTGTACATGTTTGATTGGGTCAGTACCTCTCTAACCTCAAAATTTACTAATAATGGTCTTGAAAAAAGTGTGGGATAAGAGTGAGTACCAGTACAATAAAAAGCTGTTTTGCTCAGAATGTTATGCACCAAGAACTCATGCATTTTCCAATAAAACAATATTGTCATGCAGGAGATGGCAGGATTTTATAAGGGGAAACAAACAGTGGATCTAGATAATTCACTATCTAATTGACTGGCTGTTACTTATATATTAAATACCTCTGCTTATAACATTTAGAACAAATTCTAGCATCTATATAGCCAATCTCAATATATTTTTTTGCTGTTAAGAAGCCAGACCATAGTATCTTATGAAAAAAAAGGCATGTGTATGTTTATACAAAGTTATGTAACCTTTCTTTTCTGTAATGCTGAGCAGGACAGAATTTAATCAACTTGAATACAGAACCACAGGCCCCAACACATACTTCTCTTTAGAAACTTCAGTCAACAATCTAAATTTAAACCACTGGGATGTATTTGACATCAAGATATGAACAGTATCTTCCTCTTAGCACTGAATACTAGTTTGGCCTTCAGTCAACAATTTAAAATAGCTTTAGGTAACCACATACTATTTTATAGCTTACATCTATAGTCTACAGTAAAAGTTACTGGTTTTCCATTGGTCACACATACATATTTTATTACTGCAAAACTTCCAATGGTTTAAAAAAAGCTATTAACAATTCCTTTGTTTTAATACTTCTATCCATCAGAAGCTGTTGTTAGTGGATGATACTGATGCATTCAAAGTGATTAACGATTACATCAGAAGGGTTTCTAGCTTTCCAATATGGCCATTTACCCCAGGCAGTGTTAAAGGTGTAATTTTCTGTTCTGATAGATGAAATTCAAACTGCAGCATGTATACTACAAAACCAGGATTCTTGTTTCTTTTGCTGTCTTAGTATGATGAATTAACTAAAAATATAGTTAGCCTTGGCATTCTTTTCAGGCTTTCAGTGCAAGTGACACAAAAAACCCCAATGTATCATGTCAGAGTATTGTTTTGTAGGTCTTCTTGTCTTTTCTGAGATGCTTATTGACCTTATCATTAATATTTACTTAACTAAGCACACCCACCAATGCATTTATGAACTTAATTGCTCAAGAATGAAAACAAAAATAAAATAAAGTAAGCACCATATTTAGAGACATGTAACCTTACACATTTGAATAATTGCACTGATGTCACTAGAACCATTTACTTACAATACATAAACGTCTGGAAGGTCAAGCCTAAAATTCCTATGGGACTATGCAGGTGGAGTTCACCGTGATTACCTCCCCAAAGGCAAAGACAGCTGAAGAGGCTCCTCTCTTCCCCACCTATTCACAGGTTAACAGCACAGCTTTACAGCCCATCATTTGTAGCAATTGAGCTGTCTGCGGGGCTACCCTCTGAGCTCAGTGACTCAAGTTAAAATCCACACAATGTTTCCAGACTCTGATCTTGCAACATGGGCTAGTCTAAGCAGAGATTTTTAAACACTTAAACACACAAAAAGTTTCTGAAAGTATCTTAAAAACCTAAGCAGTGTTCACCAGAGGCTAGAATCCGTACCCTGCAGTTCTGTTAACAGATGTCTGGGAGTAGTGTTTGCAAAGCATCTATTATTCTTGTAAAATGTAAAATATATTAAGACAGATAATAAGGACCAGCAGGAAGTTACCATCAAAGAAAAAACAATGACGTTTTTGCGAGGTTAGTAGGACTATTCATTCCTCTGATAAAGGGAAGAAACAGTTGGCATTTAATGCATGCCAATAAATTATCTTTAAAAACAGTATTTCTTTTAATTCTTATGTACAATCTAGGTTTTAAAACACATTCAAAAGTAGTAACAGTGTAAACTGGTTAAAAGCATAGTGGTTTTGCTGATCTACTGCTCACTGTCAGAAATGTCAGAAAATGTCAGAAGTACAACAGGCCAAATAATCTTTAAAAGCACAAGTAAGTTTATAAACAATATGAAACAAATGTAATAGCTTTGCAACTGAATAGATGTGTTCACTACCTCGTTGCTTCCATTAAGAAATGCTGCTTAATTGCTAGAAATCAGTATGTAAGTAGCTTTCCTTCTGAAGCTCTGCAAAGGTGCTGAGGCAAATGAACGCCCAGAAGAACAGCTGTAACTGCAGAAAATACAGATTGTAAATTAGATCATCTAAACAATGGCCAAAATAAGAACTTACAAAGGATGAAAAGGAATCTAGACTGCAACTTCACACATACTATGAAAGCCTAAAAATCTTCTGCTTCAGCCTATGTTACAATTCACCGAATACACTTTCTAGAAAGTGCACTCCTCTTACCTCACATCTCACTGTAAAAGAGACAAAATTAGCTACAAGTTACTCTATTTTCTTCCTGTTCTCTGTTGTGAAAAGGTACTTCTGCTTTTCAAAGATAGAGAAACACATCATTTGTTCTCCCAGCCTCTTTTCATCAGTGTCTCTCAAATTCCAACCTTGCCCCTTCCAGGGGCGGAGTTAAAATAGCTGTGACACAGCAGAGAAGAGTACACAATAGTTTAGGACAGGAAGTGATGGCATCTCTTATTAAGCTATAGCAAGCAGGAAATAACCTTATGTAATTATCCAACTTGGACCCTGGCCAGGTCACAAGGATTAAGAACTCTTAAGCAAAAAGCTCAGCACACTCTTCATTAATTGTCCCTGAACCTTATTTGAGAGCACAGCACATTAGTGCTGCATTAAGCACAGTACTCGTTAAAGAAACTACCACAAATGATTTTGTCAGTGTATACATATTCCACTTAAACTTGGGCTATTAAGTTGCCTTTACTGTACTTTTACCCATAAAATACTATGCAGCTAGCTAATCAAAATTTAAAATATTGTCGAGCCTATTTTAGCATAGTAAAAGAGAATAATACCAAATTTCTTTTAAACGTTCACCAATACAATGACACAACAGAGATTTTTGGGGAGTTGGTTGGTTGGTTGGTTTGGTGGGATTTTGTGTTTTGTTTTGTTCTTTTTTTAAGAGATGTACATTAGCCAAAATTCATTTGAGTAAGATCTATAGTGCCCGCAAAACTTAGCTTTGAGGCACAAACTGTCTTTGCTCATGCAGTTCAGATTCTCTGGCTTCTAGCTCTTCTCTTGGTCCCTCCTTATTGTGCGTACAAACAAGGTTGCTAAAGACATTATAGAGACGCTTGTACGGACTTGGTGGCACATCCATAAGACAGAAAATATGTAAGGCAGATTAAAGGTAACTGCAAGAAAGCTAACCTGGATGATAAATAAGATGGATTTACAAAACCATGTTCATGCAGCTAAAAAACATCCTAAAACACACTTCACCCAACACACACTGATGTTTGATCAAATTAAATCTGCAGTAACAATGGCCTCTATCAGCTACTTTTTCCCAGAAAATTATTTAAATGAACTGCATACTGTATCATTGCAGGTAACATAACTGATCTGCTAATATATGGTGAACACAGTAACTGGTGAATTAATTTAAGACAAAGTACTCAATGTGTCAAAGTGTTCTGGCCCATCTCAGCCACCGGGATAATATTTTTTTTTTTCCAACAATATCACCACTTTAAAGAAATAAAGAAGACAACAGCATAATGCCTGAAGAATGTCCTTAACACAACAGAATCGACCAGTTAGTATGCCTCATTTTCCCCCTATATCATAAATGCTATTCTACATGAGAGCTAGATTCAAAGGTAAAAACATCAATGATCCTTCAAAGTTACAATTTCTTGTCCTTTCTTCATTGCCTCACAAACAGTAGTCCTTAAGTTTTAAAACTACCAATGATTATCAGTATAGATAAGGATTGAAGTAGACAAAACTCAGATGAAAACATTAAGCTTTTTGTGTGATTTTAAGTCCTACCTTCAAAACACTACACATAAAACTTTACTGGGACAGTTTTGTACTAAGGTTAGTTATACATGTTGGTAAAAAAATACACGTTCCAGAAACTGATTGTTTTATAGAAATTTGGTTTATAACAATGCAGTTTTAGATGAGTTCAGAAGTGTAATTTCTGAATGCAATACTATGGGGAAAAACAAACAAACAAACAAAAAACAAACCAAAAAATTATCCCATCTCCATGTCTTCAGAAACTCTTGATAATTGTCTGTTTCTTAATCTGAGCACATTTCCTTCATCATCACTTAGATTTCTCAACCCTTCACACTCTCTTAGAACCCTCAGAACATCATCACCATGCATGGCACAACATAACCCAAATATGTATCAGACTTCTCTCAAGACTACAGTGCTGAAATGCAGACCTAGAAATTATTGCAGCTATCAGAACTTTACTAAAGGACTGAAAAATATGTGAAGGAAGTTTTACAGTTTTGTCCATCAAATAACATGCATTTTTTTGCTATGAAAGCAAGCACAAAAAAGACCTTTTATTTACTATTGAAAATTTAAAATTATTTGGGTCAATTTTTATATCTGAGGGTATCTTAGTCAAACAGTAGTAACATAAATCTACCTACAGTAACTAGAAAACTAGGGGATTGACACATGCATCTTGATAAATCAAAACTTTCTCAAATTTGGCTTTTCTGTTACCATTTCCTTCCCACTTGCCTGTTAAATTATATTAACTTCCTTTCCTAAATGTTGGAACTGCATATATTCATTACCATCATCTACAGAGCTTTTGGCAAAACTTTGTGACAAAATCTTGCCTAAAGCACTTGCTGGCATGGCTGAACAACTAATTTGTGGTTCTGTGAAAGCACGTAAGAAATTAAGTGGGGAAATTGTATAATGTTTGAAATTTTTATTACTATAATAGATCCTGTTCTCAAATGAAACATGTCAATCCAAATCTTAGCTTCTAAAAATTAATTTTTGGATCATATCTTGATCAAGGAAATCACAAGGTTCCTTTAATACTTCTCATGTCAGTATTTTGTAACAGAAACAGAGAAATGCTAAAAAAAAAACAAACTACCCCTCCCAAAATATTCCAAGTGTCTAGTCTTGAATTTCAACATTAAATCACACTCAGCAAAAATACAGCTGCACAACATCTGACATAGAAGACTACATACATTCATAGAATGCAAGAGCCAAATGTGCCCTCGATGCTTTCCCCAGCCCTTCTGATAAGCTATATGATTACATCTCCTTTTCTGTGGTATTCCAGCAGTTTAGCAAAAAAATCCAAAAGGCTATAAAAGTCAGAGCAAATAGTGGAGCACCTGTAGAGTTACTTGTTGGACCCTGTCGCTTTTCTCTGACTTCACCGTACGGCTTCAGCCCATGCAGCCGTGGGTTTGCTCTCCACCTGTCAGACAGCACAGAGCGGCTCTGGCCTGCAGCAGCACCCGCGGAGCATCCGGCCAAGCAACCCCTGCACTGCAGCCCCCCCGCCTGCCCCCCAGTCCCCCACTTCTCCCCTTACACAACCCAAACGAGGCCCACCCACACCGACACGAGGCTCACACGAGGCTCGCACAGCGCTCGCCCTCACCGCCATCGGCACACAGCACCTGAGGCACCGCCCCACAGCCCCTGGGCCAGGCGGAGGGGCGGAGCTTGCTGCGTGCTGATGGGCCAGCCCCAGTGGGAGCCGCCGCCATGCTGCTCCGGCCGAGGCACGTTGTGTCTGGGGGTGTAGTTGGACAGGTCGGGGTGTAGGTGACTGGCGCTTTTCCCGAGAGTGTGTTTCACTATCGGACCGGCCTCCGAGTGCCTGAAAATACTTGGGACCAGGTGCTGCCCGGATTGTTAAACCAGATCTCTGCTTGAAGTTGGGTTTTGCAACCGTGGGATCAGCTAGAGCTGACCTCAGGCTCACGTGGAGCAGGTTATTGCACAATTACATTTTCTCACCTCACTCACTGGCAACTGTTCTAAATGCCGTGAAATCCAGTTTATGCGACTTTGTTTAAAATGTTGCAAGGTGTCAAAGAGGATGGTGCATCTCAGTTTTGTACTTTTATGTACATAAAAGTATTCAGTGTAAGTATGTGGATGTTTAGGGTAGGTAAGAGCATATTTGCACAGAGAGGAATCAAGGCAGTCCGCGAGGGAAAGGAATAGCCATCACCACAGGGTAGATAGAAAACAAAATACTTTTTTTTTTTTTTTTTTTTTTTTTTCATTTTTCAAAGCAGTTACAGGGGTGTAGGTGTAACTGCTTCTTAAAAGATTATGCCTTTTAAGGACTATGAAAAATCTAGACTAGGCATATTTATTAACCTTTTTCACTTGCTAGGTGCAGCTTGAAACTCTACAGTAACAGTACTAAAGGTATGTCAGAAACTCTTACCAGTGTATTACTGATATTGGAATAACAGGTTACGGAAGCATTTGTTAACATTTTTGGGTCAATATAGTTGAGATTTTCGGTGTACGTGTCTAAACTATGGAGCCAAGAAAACTGAGATTTAACACAGTGTCACCACAGCCAATGTAAAGGTGGTTATAATGCCTGTAGACTAAGCGTGCTTGCAAATCTTAAATTTTACAGGGAAAAAACCCAGTCTCTTTTGGATCTTTTTTTCTCAATTAATAATAATAATTTTTCCATTGCAGATTAACTTCAAATGATGTTATTCCATATACTTCAGTACACACAGAAGACAGCCAGAAAATACATAGATACTGATGACTGCAGGAGAACAGATCAAGGTAAATCTGAAGACAGCTTTAAGAACTAACCTTAATAGTATCATTATAGTGCTCCTGTCAAGAGTTCTAGATGCTGGCAAGGGAAACTGCTAGCAAAGAAATCCTGTAGGTATATTTGAAATCTACCACTAAGCAAGTTCTCAATAGTCTTGTCTTCTCATCCATGGGGCATTTATAAAGAAAATACATTTACTAAGGAAACACTGAGTTTCTGGAGCCATTCTTACTAAACATTAATGTTCCATCTTACAAGGTACAAAAAGGTATGCTTCTGCTCCAAGACCTTGTATTGTTTAATAATATTTTTCCAGTGACCTGGCTGAGGAGTCTGGATAAAAATGTTTTGGTTTTTTTTCCAGTGTCAAATGTATCAGTTCAGTTCTCTGTGCCATCCTAACTTATACCAGTTTGTTTCAGGTCAAATGATTTGACAAAAGTAGTCTGAGTTTTGAGTTCTTTGCCATAATTTTGCTGCATCGTATTGATTGCATTGATACTCTGTCCTTTCATAGAAGCCTGGATACTGTAAGCACACCAGCGGGTATTTACTGTTAGCTCTTAAGTTACATCTTAAGGAAGTCTGAGACTTACCTTGATCTGCACTCTTGAATCAAAATATGTTGGGATGCAGGTTGCTTGGTCTAAGAAGCCCAAGCTTCATAGGCAATTTGAGGAATTTGGGAAAGGCTTTTTGTTCAGACGCTACCACAGAATCACAGAGTCATCACTGTTAGAAAAGGCCTCTAAGGTCACTGAGTCCGACCCTCAGAAATTCACATATCCTGTAAGACTCAGGACACTTGGATTTTTGGATCTTCAGCTTGGGATGTTACGGTGGTTGCACTTAAGGAACATAATCCAGAAGGTCAGACTGCACACAAGACACTGTAGCAGCAAGGCCCCTTTAAAATATTTCAGGTGGGACATCTTGGATCACTGCTTGGGTTTCAACCAGAGCTAGGTTGAAAGCACAGCACAGCAACCCACTTATAACAACTCAGGTTTTGAAGGGCTGGCTTGAGGCAGTCAGCCCTGGAAATTGTGTCTTCTACACCTGCCTCTATGTTCTTAATTTGAGTGGACTACAAATGGTGTTAATGAGATCCCTTTCAATCTCATCTATGTGCAGCTCTGCTGGCTTCACATTCTCTGTCTTCATTGGCATATATTAAGATGTATGCAGAATATTAAGTGCAACTGTCCATCAACTTTTGAGTTAGTTTGGTGGTGGTTGGGGTTTTTTGATCCATAAAAGTAAAAATTCCAAACACCTCTCTGTCATGGATGCTTGAAAATCCACACCAGAGGGCAGTACTGGGGTACGTAGATGCAAGCGAGCACAGAAGGCAACTATACACTGATCTGTCTGTAGTAACACCTAGTTCAGTAGAGAATTGAATCACCAGGAAAGGTCAGGATTACTGAATCCAGGGTGGCAACTGTAAAAGGAGAAAGAAAGAACAGACTTTTTTGGGGGAGCAGTGAGAGCTGACAATTTTGATTCCTATTCCCTTGATTTTAATTTTTCAGTAAACCAAATAGACAAAGATCTCACATTTAACTTCCTGTATGGGACTGCAAAGTTGAGAGCTATTAAATGTCAATCATCTATGAGCTGAGTATGCCTAAGGACCAAACATTTACGTAGATTATAGAAATAAACATGTACCTCTTCTTTGGCCTTACAGTCTGCTGTTATATTTAAAAATGAAAAAAGCGTCAAGACTGCAGAGACATTATCTCCAAGTTAAGAAGAAACAGAACTAAAGCTGCATGTGTGACATCAACTGGGCCTTCTTGTGCTCATGAACTTAGTCTAGTGTGGTTTGGTGGAGTATGAGGGCTGGACACCAAGGATCTAGGTGTCTATTGAATTGCTGCAGAAGTTAAAGCATAGCATTAATAAAATATTGAGTTGTTTGTCTTAAGGAAAATGAACATCATGCAGGAGAGCAGGCTTTCTATCTCCATCTCTAAGATGAAATGTTATTTTTTAAATTTAATTTTCAGAGCTTGTCAGTAATTGATCTTCGTTATCTAAACATGAAGTCAGACCACAGGTTTTCTGAAAGTATGGGGTATTCACAGCTGCAATTTACATACATTTAGAGCTGTTGTTTGAGCAAAGATCTTGACAAAATGTAGGTGTTTAGTCTGAGTGTCCAAGCTGGTCAAGCAAATCAACAGATACGTATTTCAAATGCCATAGATGAGAAATGAGAAAATAATTTGTAATACCTATAAACTGGTATGCCAAATGAGGACTTTTTGGTCAGAATAAATTCTGGAGCAAACAAGGTTTTCATGCATGGCCTAGGTACCATATTATAAAGAATCTACTTTAAATTCATGTCTGCTCTTGTTCCAGATTAATTTTCACCAGTTAAAAAAATATTAAACAGCTTATTTCTTGCCTCTGAATTGATGAATTTCTAATGTGCCTTTCTTGTGTGCAGATCACTGTTCTTCATTTTGTATACACAAACAGTTACTAACATAATCTAGCCTCATAGTTTGACTTCAGTTGGCTTCAAACAGGGCAATTGATTTATGGTCAGTGCAATAACAAATGTACGAAGACTTGTCAAAAATATCTCATTGTAATCTGATGTGCATTGACATTGTTAATATTACATAGAAGCATTCTGAGACCTGAGACTGGAGAGGTAGTTTAATTAAAGATTCAGGCCCTCAGAATGTTGGCATTTCAGACAGAATCACTTTCCTCTCTAAAGGTTATTTTTATTACTGTCCCTTTGTAAGCATGGCAAAGTAAAATAAAAATACTTTCTCAAAGTCCTCCCCTTGAGAAAAAAGTGGATGGTCTATTTTATTTTGTTACTAATTTGGGGAGTATTTTATTCTTTATTGATTAAACATTTGGCTTTCCATATAATCTTAGTTCTGATTTAAAAATCCAACTTGTTCAAGGAAACTGAATGAAAAAAAGCTGAGATTTTAGTCTAAAAACTAAATAACCCATGCATCGATTCTGCTCTCCATGCTGCCTCCTAGAAGAGGAGAAGGAAAGTAGGCTTTGCTAATTCCAGTTGTTGTAGGGCTAGTTTGTGTTTATCGGTGTCCCTGAAGCCAACATATTCACCTGAGTATTTTTGCACAATATACAAGTTTTTAGTGAACAGAATAATCAGGAAAGCATTACTTCTATGGACTGTTGTCCCTTGACTCCTCTTTTACCACAGTAATGCAGTTTATCCCAGGATCCTGTTCATACCCTTTCCAGAGCAGGAGACAACTTATGTTACACTAATGTAAATCCATATGAGTGCTGATAGGCCAGGAGCTTTGTTCCAGCCAGAACAAACAGCATATGTATCCTGCTGATCTTTTCCTCTCTGTGAAAGTATTCATTCGTATTACTCTCCTTTATCCCTGGAAAGATCCAGTCACTGAGATCTCTAGTAAAACTTTCTTGCTGTTTGCTTTTATTCCTCTCCCAGGACCCTCACTGAGCATGTGTCTCAGCAAGCAACTTCTGTCTGTTCAGACTAGGGAATCTCTTATCCCATGCACGCTGGGGTTTTCCCTGAAATATATACATTCACCTCTGCACAGGCACTGATTTCTCTGAAAACTTGCAGGAACAGAATTGTCTTTCAGATTTCTATCCATCTTTAAAACTGGGTTGAAACTAGTCAGGACATTGAAGAATGTGACTGACAGGGTGTTTGAGCCCCCTTTCCTTGGGAAAGCAGGATAGTGACCTGCTGGTCAGAGTGGCTCCAGTTCCAGGGTAAGCAGAGATACAGTTTTCTTCTTTGAGAACACATCACCATTGTAGTCAACCATCCCATCTGGGCATGGCCACTCCTGATTTTACAAGAAGTCTCTAACAGAATACCAGAGCACTGGAATTTATGTATGGTAATTGTTTACATTAGACAGAGATGTGCTAAAGAAAAAGCAACTGGTAGACTACTTATGCAATTATTCTTTTCTTTTTCAAGTGTAAAAGATAAAGAATTGTAGAGAGTCTGAAAGTGGGCCTTAGTGGAAAGACAGCAGGAGGCAGCTGTGAGGAGGCAGCACAGACAGAGGAAAAAGGCAAGCAAAACCACACAGGTATTTTGGGAAGCTATGAGTTCTGACATCTGCAAAAGATCCTACTCAAGCAGCACATTAGGGGTAAAAATGACTTAGGGCTATGAAAGGGCATATCCATCAAAATTTGTTTCAACTAAGTTTTTAAGATTGTCTCCAATTATCACTTGAAGCTGATCTTCTAAGCAGGAGGTAAAACTTGCCAAGATGTACTCTGACACAGTGCACTCAAACTAATAGACTGTCTCAGCATTTAAAATGAAGCAGGTGTGTTGTCTTTATATTGGGCTCAGGTGTTAGACTCTTTTAGCAGTTTTCCAGACAGGTTGCCATGCACACACTGGCTAGTAGTTTCTGAAAGCTTTAATTCTAAGTAAGTAAATGGTAAGAAGGCAGCAGTGAACTCCTGGCAGTAGCATGTTTTCCAGCAGTGTGGGACTGCCTGTTTTACTAGGTCCTTAATGGATGCATATGGTCAGCTGCAGAGTCCTTGAAGGTTGTGTATTATCATTATGTATATATCATTATAAAATACCAATAGAAAGAAGCATATATTTAAGCATATATTTAGCAAAAGTGGACAAAAAAGGTAAAACAAGTAGTCTGTCAAACATAATGTTAAAAGACTCCCAAATGCATATGTATACACAACGGAGAGAAAGCAAAGAACACAGAGCAGTTTTACTAACTTCAGAAAGAAATGTGCAACAGAAGTTGGTTGGAATAAGTAGATGATAGTTAAGTGAATTGTTGTATTACTGATCAATTTTTCCCATTGTTATATGACACCTTTTCCTCCATAATTCAGAAGCATTTCTGGCAGATAGTAAGCATCATAAGCATTAGCCTTCTGCTGGCAGTGGGCTTACCTCGCACTGGAGGCCTTCTGTACCAATGTTTGATCAGCCAAGGTGCTGTGCCTCAGCAGGGTATGACAGGGGAGGGCGAGCCCTCAGAGTCCCACAGATGATATCAGAGATGGTTGTCACTGCTATCTCAGGCCAGGATAATAACCACACATCTGATGAAAAAAACACTGCAGAAAGCACCAAGCCTATTAGTATTTATTTTTGGAGAGACAAAACATAACCTTTATTTTAGTTTTAAGCATAAAACAGCAATTCATATTCTTGTTAAGCCTTTACTATTACACCAACCAAAATGGGTAGGCTCCTGTGAGCCTAAGGCTTTTAAAAGTCTAGCACTGTTGCCTAAATGATTTCTGACAAAAATTGCTGAAAGGGTGTAATACACAAAAATTGAGTTCACCTGGTCATTTGGCATTTTTTTACCTTTTTTTTTTTTGGTTTTTTTTTTATGTCAATGACTATTTGGGTTCAGGACCATAATCAATGTTAATTGTATATATTTGTTTTGGGTAATTGCATGACTGTATCAGAAAGAAACATTACCTTTAATTAGTTATTTTAGAGTTGACAATGATAAATGCAGAATGATTATTTTAGAGGAGTACTGTGTTTATTTTCACCTCTCCCTTGCAGCTTATAAAGTGTGGTGACAGAACTAAAATCATGTGTTCTCTTTTCCCCTGCATTATCTCTTCATATGAAACTGTCAGCCATGATTATTTATGAAGGTAAGCAGAAGAACCTCTGGTTTTGAGATAAAATGTATAAAGTGATTTAACTAATTCCATGAATGTGCATGAAATGATGAGAAATTATGTCTATTTCTTACAAGAACAAGTATTACTTGTTCTTTATCTTCTTAGAGCAACAATAATGCAGAGGCTAAATAGCACAGACAAAACACATTCTAAAGTTAATTATGTCAAACATAATCACAGGAATCTAAATATATTAGTGTAAGAATATTATAATTCTGCACAGTAAATATAAGTAGACTGAGTTATGTTATAAAAAATTGAAGATACAAGCTTTCTTTTTGTTAGATCCTTATTTTGCTCTCTGAAGCTGAACTTTTAACTTCACAGATAAGCAGTAATCCATAATTCAATCCACTCTTCCTGAAATGCAAATATTTTTCTTATTGGATCTACATTGTTTAAATTCCAGACAATATTACTTGTTCAGCAATATGCTAAACTTTTATTATAGCCTGAGCTGAGAAGACAGATTATCTTGAAGATGAAGCCGGAGACAGTTAAAAAAACCCATTACTGATTTCAAAGCTGACCAGAACTTAATTGATTGAGGCTCAGAATACAAAAAGAAAATAACACCAACCTTTGTGATTGTAACTGAATAAAAAGTCTGTAGTAGATCATAAAAAGAATCTTTAATATTGATAATGACATATAAACAAGACTGGTGGTTTTGCATGCAGTTACATGGATGCAAGTCTTATTTGCAAAGGAGACAAAATGATTACATTTATTAGAAGATAGAAGGGACATGCTCAAGAAATAAAGAAGGTAATTGAGACCCAGAATATACACTCAACCATTTCAGTGATGTAATAAGTGACCTTGTCCTTCTCACATTGGATTTTAAAGGTACGCATAAATTACACAACAAAGCAGCATAATGTCTTGCAAAAAAAAGCAATTTCTCAAAGGGTATTTAAAAGCAGTTTGAGAGTATTTCAGTTTGTCTTGCTGTGTGGTCTTGCCCCTCTTTATACCCTAAGAATTCCATTATAAAATTTCTTCGTTGTGTAGCTTTCCAGACCAAGGTCTACTCATCATCTCAACCTTTCCTTGCAAGAGGAAAAAGAAATAGGAAAAGTATATAAAGATCAGGTTTTACTGCAGCACAAGGTTTCTGATTTCACCAGTCAGAAAAAACATGCTGCATTGATGCGGAAAATTGATACTAAGATACAAAAAGTAAAAAAAAATAAGAGCAGTATGATATTGTATGAGTATGCAATAGGGTTGTTGAATCTGGAGTATGTTCTAGAAACCTTTTTCTTACTACATGTGGGATTTGGTAATTTTAAAGTAGGTAAACTGCTGCGAAAGCCTTATTTCTGTTTTGTTGGTGTACTGTTGCTTTCTTTATTTCCCAGAGATTACATTTTTGGCAATGTAACATTTCAGTGAAATCTAGCAATTTTAACAAATAACATCAATAGTCTGTTGTTTATAGTCCCACTTAGCAGTCTTAAATATTTCCAATGGCTTTATGTAGCTGACAGCCCATACGGTTAGAACCCTCTCTGTATTTGTTGCTGGCTACATTCTTCTTTATTTTATACTTGAAATTTCAATTAAGAACTAAATGCATTTTATTTACCCAGGCTTTGGATTATCTCTGTTACAGCAGTAATTATCACAGATATTTAGCAATTTTCATCCTGAAGGATCAAAGTATTTTATAACTGCAACAAAGCAAGCCAAAAAGCAAGCTGTATATAGGAGTCCTGTCACTCAGTGCTAACTGAATCCATTCTTGAAGTGGAACTCAACATCTGTTTGACATATATGGACAGTTTAAAACAAAGAGAAATAGTGTAAAACCTGAAACTGCGAAAAAGTAAGACAGAGACTCCTCAGATGAAGACATAAGGAATACACAGTATCAGTTTTAGCTTTTGCAAATAATGACTTTTTGCATATATACATAATAATACATGCTGAGTATCTTGATTATATATCCAAACTGAGACACCACTAGCCTATCATCAATAGAAGAACACTGTCCCCCATTACAGTGCAGGATGTTTGTACCCAAGTTGCTCAGAGGAAAGGCTGCCATCTGCTGAACTGCCGATCCACATAAGCAATTAATTTCCCAGGATTTTCCTGATAAAGAGAATCTTGCATTTAGATGTATTGAAGCACTTGCATCTTAAATATATATAGCATATGTACTAATCCTGTACATTTGGATCAGGGTTCAGTTTTTAAATATATGACTACCTTTTGCTGAGTCAACTGTTTATCTAGTGAGAAATACACTCTCATCTAGTGTCCTGTTTCCCATCTACTGACTTTACATAATAGTGAGGTTAAGACTTCACATTGAAAGAGAAGAGGCTTAAATTAGCTTGCATCACCTAATATTTACCATGGTCTGAGACTGGGCCCTCTGCCAGGCTGCACATAACTCAGCAAAGGAGCGGCATCTTGTTTAGCTCCAAGAACTTGTTTCTGTCAATAAGTCATAACTCAATACATTGCATATCTCCTGCTTCTAGCATCCATACCACAAACACAGGTGTAGTTTTGAGAAACACTAAAATGGGATGCAGATTGCAACATCAAAGTGACTGTTGCCATAACTTCATGTAGCCAAATAACTCACTCTTATTCCCAGCTACTACAGCTCCAGCTTTTGTGTATATATATGTACCGCTGTTTACATGTAGAAGTAACACCTTACACCAGTATTAAAAACCTATCAGTATTTAATTAGAATAACTCTGTTAGTGGTCTGTAGGTTTGATTCAGATGTGCTTTAAAGTTTCTGCCTTTACCACATTCAGAATGTTTTCCCCTATACAGGCCCCTTGTTTCCTCTTCTTTTTAAGTCTTTGCTCCAAAGAGGTGAAAACCATTTAAATTCTTATTTAAAAGTGATTCAACTGGTTAGATAAGTCAGTAAATCATTCTGCAGGTTTGCATAGGCCCTTATACCTTGTGTTGGCATGTTACTTCAAAAGCTAAGCAGAAATATGTGTATCTATCATAAAAAAAAATCTACACCATAATACCTTTTATAGTTAATAATATAATACTTTTATAGTTAGTCATAAGGATTCTGCAAAACAAAACTTCATGCTAATTTTTTGAATGCAGTTTGACACAGATATGTTTTCACTTTAATCACATTTCAATCTTTTGACACTGCATTAAGCAGCTACTAGATTGCATGCATTTGTTTCCAAAAGTATTTTGAGATTTTGTATTTAATCAATGTGAAAAATAGAAGAAAAATCACATGCATGAAAGATGATGTTTAGTGGTACTCATAAGCAGGCAGGTCAATCACATGAGCACAATCAAATGTACTCCAAGTGGGATTTTGAATGTGATGTGATTGTGAGGAAGAAGTGAGATGCCAGTAGCTTGGCAAGTAAATTTTTTGTGTTTTCTCTGGTTTGAAATGGATTCTCTGGAAAAAAAAATTAGGCAACGTACTGCAGTAACATTTTAGTTGGTTTTCAGATTTTTTCTTAGGTGGATATAGAGAAGGGCAAAAAACATTGATTTACATTGCAGTTTTGTATGGTTTGAGAATTAGGTATCTTCATTTAGAAATGGCAGTACAAGCTAAGAAAGAAAAAGAAATTATAATGAGTGCATGTTTGAGAGGGATGTGGACTCTGACCTGATTACATTGATAAGTAATTCTCAATTTTATAATTAAATCACATTCACTCCTCACTCAATGCATCAATATTTACTGAAGTAAAACAGATCTTTAAATTAGTCCATTGCAAATTCACATCTAGCTCTGGAAGGAACTTTGGTAGCAAGCAATTTTTACTTTATCCCAAATCAATCAGTTTGATATTCATTCTCAAAACAATTAAAAACAACAGACTGAAGTAATGAAACAAACTGTAATACATTGGATATAGAGGAGTTTTGTACATATAGATACAAAGTTAAGGAGAATAATACTACAACCATGCAAGGAAAGGGTCACTGAATGGAGATGTGATTGAAGGAAATCAATTGTGAGTTTTTATGTAACAAGTGAATGAAATTGGAGTTTGGGTTGCCAAAAGATTTGCCAAAGTTAAATCCAGGACTAAAACTTTATCTGCCTGAATATCAGCTCTGAAAACACTGGGTCTCAATATACTGAAATACATACACTGAATCTCAGTATACCAAAATATATTTCAGTCAAAAAAGTTGCAGGATCTTGATGTGGACAAATGTTCAAAACATTCCGGAAATTATGTGACCCAGTAGTGAGATTTAATATCTAGGAGAAAGCTTCTGTGAATTGCAGAAGTGTCATGTCAGGTAAAAATGGAAATTGGTCAATCACCAAAACTGGATCAGTTGTCTTCAGCTGATCCTCCTATTTCTTCTGGGGCAAAGTATGTTAGCATCATCCATCGCCTCTGTAGCCAGTATTGAAAATGACCACAAATTAAAATTGAGCAGAGGAATGTGAATTTCTAGTTTGCGGAAACAAGTTTACATTTTGTAATTATTTAATTGTTTATCTGCCATAAAACCAGAAAAGCTTCTCTGGCATAAAACTGGTCTTTTGGGGAATAAAAATCATCTTTCCTTCTGCCTATTTTGATTCATGTCAAAGTGCCATTGTGTTGCAGATGTAGGGAGCTTTGAAGGGAAACCTGAAGCAGAATTTTAGCTTGCTATAACACAGGTGTAAAAAGAGTATTATAACCCTGTACTAAACCACATCTGTTCCGAAACCACTTGCATGAAGAATTCGGCCTTTCCTGAAACCCAAAATAAACTATGTTGATTTGGTGACCAATAGATGTAATTTGTCTTATGTACATTTACTCTCTGGCTTACAGGCAAGCAGTATAAGCAGAGATGTTTGTAAGCACTTCCATGCATTCTCACGCACAAAATCCTTGCTATGTGCATTTGCTGTTTAAAAAAATTACTTAAATTATAACTAAAAATGAAGCTTACAAATTCTTAAGCATGAACTCATAAGAAAGAGCTCCAGCAATGAAGGGGAGGCTTCCTAGAAAAAAAGAGATTATATGCTTTCCCTAGCAGACAGCTAAAGCAAGACAAATACTATTCTGCAATTCATTTCCAACAGTTGTCTGTGTCTGAATTTCAAACCTATTTGTATGCTGGTCTTTGTTAGGAGCAGTAAATTCCTCCCGGTTACCAAGAAAACCTTATTTTGCAGTGATTTGTCTAGGTTTGGGTTTTTTTTTTTTTTTTGCATTGCATATCCCTCCTGTGCATAAAGGATGTTAGGAATATTGCAAATGATCGTTTCTGGAGATCATGATCTCTGACCTTTATCTGCATTTAACAACAGCTTAAATTCCACATTTTGTTCAGCATAGTATTCACACAAAAGTCTTCCAAATAGGCCTCCACCAGCTGCTATTCAGCGTGTAAGAGCTGCTCCCATTGTTAAAGCCTTTTCTCCCACATGTCCTTGCTTTATGAGTAAAATGTTACTGGCTGTATTTTTAGACTTTTAAAAAATCTTTTCATCTTAACGAGAATTGAAAATTATAGTA
This sequence comes from Calypte anna, assembly GCF_003957555.1. Taxonomy (NCBI): domain Eukaryota; kingdom Metazoa; phylum Chordata; class Aves; order Apodiformes; family Trochilidae; genus Calypte; species Calypte anna. The sequence continues at coordinate 42,786 of NC_044253.1, read as the reverse complement.
GTCTGCCATGCATTTTCTTTCTATGACTGTCTGCCAAGTACAGCTATATCAGCAGTCAAAACATGGTTTTGATGTTAAAAATAAGAATAATTTGAATCACATTGAAAACTCTTATTGCTTCACTAACATTTTAGTTCTCATCTACCCAACAAACATTTACAAAGAAAGCAGTTACTATTTGCTGTGGTAATTTCTTATTTTCACAGCTTGTGGCTAAACCCTCCCCTGACTGTTTTAGGAAGCAATAGATTTGTTAGTAGTCTTAAGCACTAATAATAAAGGGTTGAGAAGTGCTAAGTGATTGTATTAGGAATATGATTGAAAATCTAAGGTATACTTTTTCTATTCTATCTTATGAATGTGATGCTATACATTTGTTATTCAGGCTGTAGGCATGGGATAAAAGCAATTTATTATTTACAAAACAAAACAAAAAATATACAAAACACCTAAATGAAAGCCTTTTATACCGTACTTCACATTTAAAATTAAGAAACAGAAATAAATTACATGAAAATAAGGGAGAAAAAGACATTCTTATTTTCCTAAAAAACAAGTTGTAAATATAAAGTTAAGGTGCGTGTGAAACAGGAGGAGCTTGAATTTAATTATTTCTCAAAATTAGGTCTTGATTCCAGGATGAAGAACATAGCCCTCTGAGTCACTGGTGTGTGACCTGTAAATGGAACACAGTAAGAGCAATAGGCCATATATTCAGTAAGGATTGTGTATTATTCCTAAGACTTTGGCCAAAAATACCCAAGAAAATGATGTCTCCAGGCTGGGCACATGCTACGTCATTCATAATGGCACATGCTGGATAACCCTCCTGTCCCATCTACCCTGTGAAGAGGCACACAATGTGTGCTCAGGCACACATTGCATTTTTATTTGTCATACTTATTTTTGGAAACAGAACGAGGCATAGCTCTGCTCACGTGCACAGCATGCTGGGCTTTACTAGTCATGACAAGCAATGTGGAATGCAATTGCACAGGTATGCTGCCCTTTAATATTTCCGATCCATTAGTCACAAGAAATATTAACACCCACATCTCTTATTTGTAAATGCCCTTTCTGATGCACACACACACACACACCGTCTAGCTCCCTCTTCCTGACACAGCTTTTCACAGTCATGCAACAGCCTACAGATTTGGGCTCTGACAGGGAAGAGTGTGGGATTGTGAAAAGGAACAGCAAAACTGAGCACTTTGCTGGGGAATAATGAGTACAGCAAACAGACACTTTTTTCAGTGTGAAAATATTTTAGGGTTGTCTAGTGTGAAATAATTCTTTTTCTGTTGCCAATACAATGCAGTTCTATTCACTTCACATGAAGTACTGGCAAAAAGCAGATCCTGAAAGTCAGGATATTGTAGCAGTATGCTGTGGGCAGCCTCTTCCATTGGGAGCATTAGGAGGCTTAAAAATAAATGAGAACATTTATATGGAGATCAGAAAACTTACTGTGATTCAGCACACAACGAGTAGGAGAGTGCAAAAAAAAAAAAGGCTGGATCTGCTTGCTGGGACTGCACACTGCCCGCAGGAGTCCACGACTAGAAGCATCCTATGCTGTCTAAGATTCCTCTCAGTTCATTCAAGTAAAGGAAGGTAGAAGCCTACTTCAGGTAACCTGCCTATAGCATATTCTTAGAAAAAAGACACGAAGCATTAAAACCAGTTATGATCTTGCTTGACCCTTAATGGCCACTGAGAAATAGAAGATGTCTCCATCTGTGAGGATAAAATTATCAGTCACCATAAAAAAGAAGACTGAAGATTTGTGTCTCTACCTGTTTTTAACATAGATACCTGGGCTGTGAGTCTGGTGTTTGATGTCTCTTCCCACCAACACTGGGAGTGTCCAGTATCACAGTCTCTGATACATTGATAGTGCATGTCATCACATCAGTGACAAATGCAACAAAAACACCTCCATTGTCCAAAATCCCATGGAGCCAAGGAGCATCTTTACTCTCTGATCTGTTTCCAGTGTTGTCTATGTTGTTCTCTTGTTACTTCCAGTCCTCTCTCTGGGAGGCAGAGGTGAAGATCTGCTGTCTGATGCCCACATGAGCCTCCCTGATAGAAACCTCCAAGAGTACCTTACACTGAAAGCAGAAGTGTCACTTCATCTCCTCTCTTGCCCCTTTCCCATCTCTGTTGACTGATGGCTCCTTGTCATGATTTAATGCTGGGATGACAGATGCTTTCTATTAATCCCCCTCCCCTCCCTGATAAAGAAAGGAGAGAGAATAAGGGAGAGAGACTGATGGGTTGGAAAGTAAACTATACAGCTTTAATGAAACAATAATGATGATAAAAAGGAAAAATTAGTAAATATATAAAATACACAGGAAAATGATACCATGTGCCTCCCCCCTTTCCCCCCAAGAACTCTCACATCACCACCAAGGCTGCAGGGCAGCCCTGGGAAAGTCCTGGCTGGACTCCTGCGGTCAGCAGCAGTAGGGAGGTAGAGGCAGAACACACAGGCTGGCACAGATCAGGACCACAGGCAGAGGAATGGATGTAATACTCCCTGGAAGCTGAAGCAAACAGGAACAGACAAAGGTGGAAGGAAGAAGAAAGAGGGCAGAAGGGGTTTGACCCTCGTGATCCCTCAAATTTATACCGAGTATGATGTGTATGGGATGGAATACTTTGGTAAATTTTGGTCACTTATCTTGTCCACTCCTCCCTAAAGGAGGGCTGCAGGTGTGACCCCTTGACTCCTTTTCTCTTTACAGAGCAGAAGATGTTCCTCAGAGCTGAGCAGTGTCCTTGGTTCTGCATACCAGTCTCCAGCTGTAACTATAAACATCAAGCGTTATCAGTCCTAGAATCAGACACTGATTTTTGCTGAAAGCAAAATCACAAGACAGAAAATCGTAGCTCTATCCTGACCCAAGCCAGGACACTTCCCATCCTTGTTCAAAACAAAATGCTCTCTGATTTCTTAATCTTAAGCCGGTATAAAATGGAGGTTATAGAAAATATGGTTTGTTTTTGTACTGACAATCACTTGTTATCAGATAAACTCCGACTAGGCCTTTGCTGTACACACCCTTTCATTTTAAATCAACAATTATACATTTATATATATATGTGATATATATATTTTTAAAATTACATTCCTTTGTCTACCATGTCTGCGCTGTAAAGCAGAAGAAAGACAGGAAGCCAGAGTAGTTGAGCAGCTTTTCCACAGGTGAAATACACCTCTGGTGCAACAGTAGAAGCCAGGACTGTGTTCTTAATCCCACACTTGTTTTTTTATGTCAAATCTTCTTGATATTTATTTTCTCATATGTGTTAGGCATGAGCAGAAGAGATTTGCTCTGGTCCCATTAAGTGCACAGCAAAACACTGTTGTTCATTTTGACTTTTTCTAATCTGAACCTGAAGAAAGGGAATATTAATCTTTTCAACCATATATCAACAGAGAACTGGAGTTTCACCAGAGATTAAAATTTCCTCTGCTTTAGACATAGTAATTTGTTTCTACCCATAAAAATGATGGACATGTTATACATTAAGGATAATAAAGAAATAAAGTAGTTATTTTGAGAGGGAGAGACAACTCTACTGCTTGTATTTCAATTACAGGAAAAGCACAATGATCCCCTTGTTGTGTTCACATGCAAATAATAATTCATGATTCTTTGCTCCTCCCACTTCCTTCTCTGCTTTACCACTAAATTGGTCATAATAACACAATAACAATAATCATGTTGTTCCAGGATTCAGGTTCATTCATATCAACACAGTAGTAAACCTTACTGCACTCTCCACCCTACTTAGATACTATAATCTGTAACAGAGCTCAGATTTCAATAAAATCTTATACTGATCTTATACTTGTTAAAAAAATTTTAACCCCATATGTTTATGTAACTATATATATGTGTTGGCTTTGTGCAAATATTTGATTCTTACAACTTTGGAACATAGAAAGATACCTATCCAAGTTTTCTTAAGTTTTCAGTAGCAAAAATTTCTTCCTAAATGGCAATAAGCAAAGACGTTCTAGTCTTTGAAGGAATAATTTCCACTGATTTAGCCTGGGTTAAGCAATAGAAATTAACTGCACATGGGTTCTTCTGCACCTGTAAAGGTCAGGTACTCTTACGTCTGCACTGTCCCTAAGTGAAGACATCATCGTGGAAGATGGAAGAGAGTATGTCTAAACGTTCTATTTTCTCTAAAATGTTTTGTGACTTCAGTTAGCTTAATTTATTAAAAAAATGTAAATCAGTCCATATATGCAATTTCAGATGGAGAAGTTTTCTGATTTATTAGGATATTGTATACAAATGCTTTTTGTGTTTGTTTAGGTTTTTTTAGCATATAATAAAAGCTATTGGAAAGGAGAAAGGTGGCTGTGGTTCCTGTTGTCTGCTGAAGAATATGTTAATTCTGATTTGTGCTTGGTTGGGTTTTTTTTTTTTTTTTTTTTTTATGTATTTCTATTTAATATTTGCCCTGGATTTAGAAAGAAGACTAATTATTCCACAGAAACTAATGAAAAAGGATGTAGCTGTTCTGAGAAGACAAACCATCAGAAGCATTTTGATAAATGGTTTTAATTCAGATCAGCTCTAAGAGCTCTTTGGTGAATAAAACATTACTAGAAGTTAAATTCTCTGCCTCATGGAGCTTTAGAGTTTTTCTGACTTGCAGTATGCAGTTGAAAGAAGTGGACTTGGAACAAAGATTTTAAAACATTGACATTTTCTGCAATACTAGAATTCCAGAAATAGTAACTACAATAAAAATAAAACAAACCACCTTTATAAAACACAAACAAGTAGTTTTTTACAATTCTAAAATATTTCTGTAATTTTTAAGATGCATTTTCTAGTTTGCCAAATATATGTGTAGTCTAATACTAAAATTTTGTAACAAGATACAGGTATGCTTGGTCTGTCTACCCAAAATATTATTACCTGACAAATGTAATCTATTTATATGGTTTAATTATTTCATACTCTTTAATTCTTCACACTCTTTTAAAGCAGGAACAGATGTATTTCAGAAGGCACAAAAACCCCTTTTTGATTAAAATAAATTGGCAACAGAATAAAGTAAATGTTTTTATGGTTAAAAATATTAATTATTAGGAGCAGCCCGCGAGGACTTTTTTTCTTTGTATTGAAAAGGGAGTATGGATTTATGAAGTAAAGGAACAAGAAGAAAACCTTTAAAAAATGGGTGTGCACCACATTGCCTTATCCCCCAAAACTGGGATCTATGCAGGCTAAAATTAGTTCAGTTTGATTTACTTAAGGTTTAAAAGTCTTACTTTCAAAGCTTCCCATACTAAAATTAGATTTTATTTCTATTAGGTTCCTGGATCAAAAAGTGTAAAAGCAGTGATTTTGACCTTGTCTTAAAAAACTTACTATGTTTAAAATGCCTGCATTGTAAAGTAGATGTGTTTTGATAAATTATTTATCTCTATAAGAATTATGCATTGATTGTCACTGGAAGTATTGTGGTAGTTTCTTTAAGGCTTTGTTCTAAATTATGTTGTTTATAATTTTTTTTTCTTTTAAATCAGTACTGTGTACTTTGCAGTTTAGGTGGTTAGAATGAATTTTTCATGGTCATAATTTAAAAGGTTTCTTTAAACTGTGGGCTATGATTTGGATTTGTCCACTGAGGACAACTTTCTTATCTTCCCAGTGCTTTGTCCATGCCTCCAATTCACTAGTACTTTGACCACCGTTTCTCTGTGGAAGAGAATCCATGAGGAAACCCCATCACAATCCGAACATGGAAAATATTTAAAAGCATTAATGGGAAACAGAATAAAGGATATTGCTAAACATAGGATATGCCTTTAATTTGAGATGCCACCTGGCTAGTTTCTAACTAGCCTGACTGGTCTTACACGTGTCCCAGATCTGTCAGAGCAATTAGGCATTCATATGTTGAATTTGTAGGTGTTGTGGAAATGTGCCAGGGTGGCTGGTCATATTTTCTGTTGTTTGTTTGTTTGGTTTGGTTGTTTTGTTTTCTAAGTTTGGTTTCTTTTTATCTTTTTTTCTCCCTTCAAGAATGGTCAGGCAACTACCCCTTTATCTAACTTGCAATGATGCAGTGTAGTGCACTTGCTGTGATACTGGGATTCAGGAAAGCCCTGCTGGGGGGCTTTGGATGTTGGGTCATGTGGAGGATTGGTTAGCCGAACAAGGGCATACCGACTTGACCAAAGTTGCAGACAACTTAGCAAGGGTCAGAGTGCAAGCTCTCTGACTTGCTGAGGTTGCACAAGTTCAGCAGTTTGCAACCTTAGAGTCACAAGTGTCCTTGTAGGTGCTGCTCAACACATTGTAATCAGTAAAGCAGGATGAAGAAAAGGCTGTATCAGTGAATAAGAGAAACAGAGAATGAAACTAACTTTCAAACTAATGCACCAATCATGAGCTCAGCTTTTGCAATATATATGAGCTAATTAACAAGAGTATATTAACCTGAACTTGGAATACAATAAACGAGTTTGGTGGATTCTTATATTAAGTGTCTCCTTCTTCTTCACCGCGACAGGGTCAGTCAATATGAATATTTGTGACTGCAGTGACAGAAGCCTAAACTCCGCAGAATAAAGCAACATGACTTCTTCAGAGCCTGGTTCAGAAAACACACCAGTTTGAGGCCTCTGACAGGGCAGTGACAGTGAAGACCATCATTTGTTCAGCACTGACAGAGTTTTTGTGGAAGACTAGTTGTAATTTTCAGCATTTGTTAAGGTTGTCTCATGATTCGTTACATTATGCAGTATCTTTCCCTCACGTAAAAATGTCTACTGATGTCTGTTACTTTCAAGAGGGCAAAACTGAAGTTGGAATACAATTAAAATGTATTAATTGCCCTTGCTTTGCAGTTGAGGAGGCTTTCTGCAGTATCTCCATCCCATCAAGTCCTTCAGAGGACTGATATTGAATCCAGGCTGTGCATGGCTGTTCGTGAGGTACAGTGGGTTTATTATGTCAGCCTCACCAGTCAGGCCAGTCAATCTCTATGCTTGGTAAGCTCATGGAGCAAATACTTCTGAAGGCTTTGTCAAGGCACGTAGATAACAAAGGGGTGATTGGTGACAGCCAACACAGCTTCACTATGCACGAATCCTGCCTAATTTGGTGGCCTTTTGTCACAGCCTTGGTGGACAAAGGCAGAACAGCAGATGTCATCTACCAGAACCTGTGCAAAGCATTCCACACTGTCCCGCATGACATGGAGCAACAGTTTAAAATGTGGAGACCTAAGCTAGACATTAGGAAAAAAGTCTTTCCTCTGAGGGTGCTGAGCCCCTGGGCCAGGTTGCTCAGGAAGTTGCGGGTGCCCCATTCCTGGCAGTGTTGAAGGCCAGGCCGGATGGGGCCTTGAGCAACTTGGGCTGTGGGAGGTGTCCCTGTCCCTCCAGCCGTTTGGAACTGTAAGGTGCCTTCCAACCCAAACCATTCTATGGTTCTATGACTCTTATGATGTGGCACAGGAAACCCAAAGCCTCTGCTTGCAGTGTTAAGGCTGAATGTTGAACTTGAAAGCCGATTCAAACCGTGCTTTTGGGATATTTCTACATAAAAAGAAATACTGTCTCTAACATGAAGATTTTCCAGGCCGCCCTCCTTTTGCGGAGCGCCATAATTTTAATCTCTAACAGTTGAGGTGAGCGGTGCTAAAAGCCATCTTGGCTCTCCTGGTAGAACCACTCGCTGCCGACACACTCACTCCCTGAAGGTGACCCCCAGCCAGGCCCGGCGGGAGGAGGCTACGGGCCGAGAACGCCTTCCCCTCAGCGCCTCGCCCTGCCCCGCTGCTGCCGCTCTGCTCTCGCGAGATCTGGGGGCGGGCGGTGAGGGGCAGTCGCGCAGTCTCCGCGCCGTCGCCATTGTGTGGTGGGGAGAGGTGTCTCTCGTGGGCTGGCTTGGCCCCTCTGGTGGATCCTGCGCTCCTGAATGTCTTCGTCGTGAGGGTTGTGCCGCGAGAGTGAGTACAGACTGCTTACGCTGTCGAGGGAGGGGAAGGTGTCCCTGTATGGTCCCGCTTGCGCCCATGTCCGGGGCCGGCGGCTCCGCGCCAGGGCTGGGGGGAACCATTTTGTCTCGGGACTGGTGCCTGGCTCCTTAGATGGCCATACGCCTTCGCGCCTTCTCTGTCAGCGGAGCTGCATGACACCCTCTCTGCTCCTTTCCTCTCCTCGCTCTGAGCAGCCTCTCCCCTGCGGGTCGGAGCAGAACGGGCGGCGCAGCGCCGGCGGTCCGGGAGCTCCCGGCCGGTGCCTGAGCCTGGGCCACGCTGTCCGGGCCTCTCCCCTGAAGCCTGGAGAGGAGGAGGGACTGTTGCCCACTTCACTTGGCTCCAGTCTGGGGGAACGGCCCAGCGTCATGGCACCAGGAGCTGCAGTGTAGACGGACGGTTGGGATTTGTAAATATTTTTATTTGCATGTGGTACTGCTGAGGGGCAGCTGAGTTTTCTTTTAGTCTTCATTGATTGAAGTTTGAGAAGGGATCCTGTACAAAGAAATGTGCAGACCGTGCATTTTGTTTATCATAAAGAACCATGACAGTGATGATATACCGAGGAAGACACGTGATGGCAAGTTGCTCAGGAGAAAGTATTCTGAAAAGTTGTATATCAAACCATACAAAAAACTGTAGACGTAAAAGCTCAAGGTGGAAGTGTAACCACAGGGTTTCAGGTTAGAAAACTTGGATGTAGGAGCTAGGAGTGAAGTTTGTGTTTCTGTCTTGCTGAGGGTACAAGAATGCCTTAAGCTCTTAGTAGAAGCTTTTAAAGACTTTTCTTATTGATAGACATTACTACCTCAAATTGCAACTTGTTTTTCAGTAAAGAGAGTCAAAGCAAAAGAGGAGGAGTGAGAAGTTATTATTTGAAATACTTGGCTACTCGTGTTATTTTTAGCATTTGAGATTGTGCTGCTTTCCTTCAAAGGCCTCTTGGATCCTTTATCTCTTGTTACCTCTACTAGACCTCAATTAGGTCTAGCTGATCTTTTATAATGTAGTTGGAGGGATGACAGCAGGACATTTAAGCCATGTACCGAAAATAGACTGTTCAGCTCCACCTTCTTTTACAAGTTGGTCATATTGTTTCCCAGGTACAATTTCAAATTTGAAATTTGATTTCAGAACTTTCTTTCTTGCTAAGTCTTGAGAGGCAACATGTATCCCTTATTCCAGGTTCCATGAGGTTCTGATTGCTAAGTTGCATAATGTGGCATGACATATGTTGCTTTGATGAGAAGAGTGCTTCACACTTTGCTGTTCCCTTTCTCATTTCTTTGTTTTTGGGTACCAGCATGAGTCATGTCAAAATGATGGAGAAGCAAGAAGTGTGTTTTGCCAGATTAGCATGTTGAAGTTGCTCATTGAAGGTCACAGCTGGTGTGATATTTGAGTAAGTCATTCTTTTCCATTGTGGCAACAACAGGCTTTTAAATCAGTCCAGACTGCAGGACAATTTAGTGTGTTTTGGTTTTTTAATTTGTTTATCAGATAAATCATTTAAATATTTTTCAGCTTCAATACCTTCTATGTAAATTGACTGTTTAGTTGTTAGAGAATTCATTCCAGTATGTTAATTACCACTTGGGATTTGTTGAATCCCTGTATCGATAAACAAAATGTTTGAGGTTTTGAGTGTCTTTGTGCTCATTCAAAAAAATCCTCAAGATGCTAATACTCTGCATGAAAGAGAAGCATTCTCATTATGAAATATCCTATCCAAACACATTATTCCCTTTGCAGACAGATACTGTTGTCTCACATTGTCTTGTGATCTGCTGTAGCTTAGCAGGTTTACCTTGACCACCTCCTTGTGTTACTACAATCAGTGTAAGTCTTACATGTGTATTGTATATATTCAATCCAACCATGAAGAGGATTGCTGCTTTGGTTTCTGAGATACAGTATTTTAAACGGTTTTCAAAGCAGTCTGGACAAAACCAATCAACCAAGCAAAACAACCCCAGAAGACTTCTTAGTAGTACTGATAACTAGTTTTGAGATGCCTAGTATGTGGTTCTGTTGAATATATTCAAGTCATGGCTCCATTGACTTCATTTGGCAGATATACACACGTGTATTAATCTGAATGGCATGATTCATGTCATTCATGTCACTTCATCTTTGTTGAAAAGCAAAGATAAAATCCAGTCTCCTCCAGCAGAACTTTGCCTAGATTGCAAGGCCTTTTTTCAGTACCTTTCCACTTCTGCATCCAACATGGAAGGATTCCTTTTGTCAAGTGCCTGTTCTTACACAATTCTGGTTCATTTTTATAGCAGATCTTCCATATTTGCTGGCTGAGGCCAGGAGTATGGTTGTATTAAAGAAATTAATCATAATGTGTATGCATGAACTGACATTAATTTTGCATGTTCTAGTGTGCTGTCTTTATCTAGTTCTGAGATCTTTTTTATCCACAGTTTATGCAAGATTTCTTTATTTAGAGGAAAAAAAAAATGATGTACATAGTATCAACCTGACATATTCAGGTTGAAATCACAAGGTGTGCTAATTTATTACATGAAGCTGATCACATTGTCCTCTTGGGGTTACTGCTGCAGGATAAAATTACTCTTGTACCCTTTTATCTATGTTTGTAGAAGAAATTTGCTAATCCTAGACTCCATTTCAACTTCTGGAGATCATTGGTTCTGGTGTCCAGTCTTCCACCATATAATTTTCTGTCTGAATCCTCTTATTTTTGTCTGTGGATTATGCATAAGCAATTTTATTAGTATTAGATGATCTCTATTTTGGTCTTGAAGTTCTAACTTCTTTCACTTCTGTCTCGTCCCTCTAGTCATTTTGGACATTAACTGCTACGGTAGGAGCTCCAATTCCTCCTTCTAGAACCTACAGATACCTTTGTCTGACTTTTAATGGAATTATTTAGTTCATTTGGTTCCACACCTGGAAGCAAAGTGACATAGAGTCAGAATGATCCTTAACAAAAGCAGTAATTCTGGTGCGCTTTGTCAGGCACTGACATCCTCTGCATGCTTGTCCTTTATCTATTGTACTAGTATAAACCGTAGATAAACAGTGCTTTGGGTGTCAGATCTCATCAAGTTAGCCTGTGCAAAATACACCCTAGTTTTTATTACATAACATGATTTGCAACTTGAAGTTGCAACTTTTTCACTCTCGGTGCAGCTTCGGACAAGCTTGCAGTGCACTTCATGGCAGATTGCTCTAAGGCACTAACCATTACTGCAGTGTCTTCTCTAATGTCACAAAAATTAAGAAATACAATATTTTTTTTTTCCCCACAAGTGATCCACTGAAGTAGTGTATCTTAGATTATTAGATTTGAATTTACTGAATTCCTTGTAAACTTCCATGACTGACAGTGTTCTGGACTTTGGAATCAATATTGCTGTAGTTACAGCTTTGAAAATTGGGTACAATTGCTCAGTATTTACTTAGAGGTTTAAATGTGATCTTGGAACTTGAATAAATTAATGATTTCAAATTCCCAATCCAAAGCTAGGTAAGTGAGAGTTTCAGGTTCCTGAACTGGTCTTGTTAAGCTGGTGATGTCTCTGGCAAAAGCAAATGGGTTGCTAATGTCTGAAGCATGGTCTAGAAGGTAGTGTGATTCTCTGTAGTATAACTCAGTAGTGCTTTGGTACACATATGTAAACATTCACTTTATGCTTTATGTTATGATTTTTTTTCCCAAATTAAAAAAAAAAAAAGAGAAAAAAAAAAAAGAGAAAAAAAAGTCCTACTTGCAAGATTAAGCACTTGGGCTACTTTCTGTTGTGACCTGTGTTGTAAATCTAGTAACTGAACATGCACCAGGACAGTGGTTAAAAAAATCCTTTCATTAACAAAATTAGTCTCTGCTGTTTAACTGTTTGGTCCATGGAGTTCTGTATAAACTTTCACTAGGCAGAAGACATAATGCAGCATGACTTTTGGCTAAGACTGAAAGTCCTGAGGATGTGAACTGAATTTTTGGAACTGCAGCCAGACATAAAGTACATCAGGACTGATTCAGCAGCTTTTCAGCCTGTTACTGATGAGCATGGCTGACTTGTAGGGAAAAAAAAAAAAAGTTCAAAGAAAAGTCCTTTGACCAGTTGATAATTTTTATCTGGTCTAGGTTATTCCTGTTGTCAGAAAGGCCAGGATTAAAAGTGGTTAAATAAAACAGATTGTATCACTTCTGCAAATCACCCTGTACCGGGGGCATTGTCATCGATTTTGGAGTTGATAGTTAAAACGCTACTCTTCCTGCACCATACCACTGATGGTACTGCAGTTCTCTTAAATTTTTAATTTAAGAACTATCTGTTGAGGTCTGAGTCTGTCTGTGCCATTCTGAGGAGCAGGATGTGGGAATATTACGAACCAGTTAGGTAGCTATCTGGAGCAGCTATCTGAGCACCATTAAGTCAAGATATCCCTTCAAGGACAGTAATGACTACAAGATTTGTGGAAAAGGCACCAGCATTTATTTTGAAATACATAGAAATACCAAAAACAGCAAAAGTGACTCAAAGGTAAACTTATCTGTGAGACAGCATGTGCTCTTTTGTATACCTAAATTTTCAAGGGTTGTCTTTGAAGAATTTTAAGTATTTCTTCAAGGCAGGCAGACTTTACATGTGTTTTTTTTTTTCCACAGGAGAGTGGAGTTTCGTAGTTTTGACTTGGAAGAATAAGTCAAGAGTGTGTTTTCTGCAAGTGTTGAGATACAGTTTTTTAATAAAAAAATTATATGTGTATTTTGGAAATGTGAGAGGCCTTTCCCTGATTCCTGGTTTATTTTGTCTTAATACTAGTGCTGCAGAGTTCTTAAGGGAGTCACACTTGTAATATAATAGCAAGAATATATTGTAATAAGTTGAGCAGAAGGGGCTGTGTTTCTAGTTTTCTAACATGGAATAGGAGCAGATGTAAAGAAGAGGTTACAAAAACCAGGGAAGAAATAATTTCCCCATCTTGCTGATGCAGGGGCAGATAACAGCCCTCTAAAAATTTTTATATGCGAGTCATATTTATGATACTCAGAATGGCTTGTGTGTGTTTTGCACATTGGTCCCTGCTTCTAAGAGAAAAAAATAATCATTATGTCCTTGCACAGCATACAAAGAATGGAATCAAAACCATCAAGGATTCCTCGAAGAATATCTGTTCAGGCCTCCAGCTCTGCACTAGGATCTAGAACATTGACTGGGAACAGTTTAGCCAGTGCATATGGAGCAAGAGAATCTTCACGGACATTAGAATCTGGATACGAGGTAATGCTTTTTGTCTCTTTCTGCAAATTATTAATGCATGTAGTGTGTTTTTCAGCAAGAAACACATACACAAAAAAGGGAAATAAAGGGAAAAGTCCCTACTAGGGCATTGCATTTGTGAAAAAAAACCCAAAAAACCAAAGAGTTTATAATGTAAGGATTTTTTAACCAGGCCAGTGACAGTGTTCTTCAGTTGAACTGGTAGTTCCAAGTTTTCCATCTTTACCTGCTTTTGTTTGTATCTTCATCTTTTAAACCTGCTTTTCAATGAGTGAAGGGCTTCCTGATGCTCTGGATAGGTTCTGTTGTTAGTCACTGCGGTCCAGCCTGGGTGAATGGAATTTTCTGTTGGGGTAAAATGTAGATTTTATTTGAAATTTGGTATGTAAAGGGCATTACACTTCACATGTGGATGGTGCAAAAAGTACAGGAATCTGCTGCAGTTCTGAGAGGAGACAGTAGACTGTACTGCAGTACCTGATTTCTTTGCATTTTTTCAAGATAACAAGAGGACCATTAGGCCTACACACCATGCTGTTCTGCCAGTATGTTTATACATTTAGGCCTTGTGCCCAATAGGTCTGGGGTAAAGGCATTTACTATTTCATGTGTAACATTTTACACTAAGCCAATTGCTTTTGTGGGGGAGAGGAGCCAGCTGTGAAATAATAGGGAAACCTACCGAGATTCTAAAATGTGGGAAAACTTACTGATGAGTTATTTTCACGGTTAATTTTGCATTTGAGCATGAACATTTCTTCAGCTTTTTAAATTCTAATACCACTTTTAAGAAATAGTGACAAAGTACTGTAGTTAGTAGTTTGTAGAAAGAGGATGGAAAAATAGTCACTTACAAACACTGTAATAAAATGGCTGGGGGTCTGTTCTTTCTATTGATTTTACTAATATCGGTGACTAGAGCAAATTAAATTGCAGTGTCTTTCCTTAATTATCACCTATTCACTAAATTCAGTGAAACTAGGAGTGTTGTTAAAATTAGACGGAATTGTATGTTAAAAAGAATTTCCAATATCATTATTGGAAACTTGCTCTGTAGTCATGGTAAAGATTAGAGTTTCTGACTAGCTTGGAAGACATTAAACAGGGACAGTCATTGCCTTGCAGACATCAGACTTCAAATAATCTGAGCACTTTGTTCTGAGGTAAAGCAGCAAACAATGTTTATTCCTAGGACTGTTTTGCCAAACAGTCTTAGTTTATTGTATCTATCAGACTGGATTGGCTATTTTTGTTCTGTGTCTAAAATCCACTGCTAGAACTGTTCATCTTATTTTTTAAGGCCAAAGTGATTTTATACCCAGTTCTGTTTACTATTTTATGGTGGTCTTGAAGATCAGTGGTTTATAAGAAACTTAAGGGACACAAAAGGTTCAATTCTATAGTGAAAAATGGAAATTATTTCTGCTGCTTGCATGGAATGCAGTTGGAATTGGTAATGATTAATGTGCAAACCTTCCCTACCAATAGCATAATAATGGATCTTTAGAAAAGACTGAAGTAAGCAGTGGTAAAATGAAAGTGTTTAAGACTTGGAGAATGTATTTTGTAATTTGCAGTAGTGTGGTGTATTTTTAAGGAATAATAACGTAATGACAGTTTACATTTGTTGTCCCTCAATTTTACTAGGACAGATCACACTCCTTATGTAAAAATAATTATCTGATAGTGGGCTTAAAATATTCTTTGTCCTCTTTCCCCCTCTCTCTATGCACCCACTCTTTCTTATGTTAAAGCTGATGACCATGACAAGACAGATGGCTTGCTTTAGGGGCCAAACCCCCCACTTTTATTGTGGCACGTTGGCTGTCACAGAGATTCTTTTTCTGTGGGTGGGTTGTTCTTTTTAAACTTCACACTTGAAAGTGAAGTCCTTAATTCTGCCCTGTTGCTGGAGTATCTAAGTAGGAGTAATGCCTTAAAACCCTTACAGTTCAGCTTTTTATTGCCTACAGTCAAATGAAAGGACAGATAAAGGAGATGACAACTGGCTAGAATACTTTTGAAATTCCTTTTTGCCAGTGGTTCTCCCTTAAGCCTGTTTCATTTCTTCTTGGATATGCCTTGAGGTTTCTTATGAAAGGTTGTGAGCTTTCTTAATACCTGTACTTCTCCTTGTTTTCAATGTTCAGATCAGATACTGAGTTAATTTTGAGTTACAGGATGCATGTGATAAGCATGTTGTTCTTCAGGAATCCAGTGTGTTGAATAGTTCCAGTAGAGACTGGGGAATTGGAGAACGAGACGCCCATGAAACTCCTTGGAAGCTTTCAGCATCCTCTCCAACTCGCTACTCAGGGACACTTGATCATCCACATTCTGGAAGATTTTTAGGAAGCAGAAACAGATTGGTGAGAATCGTTAATGTGTAATACTTAAAGCCAAAAAAAAACCTAAGCAAAACCACAAAAAAACCCCTCAACACACAGTTTTCTCCCCCAGCAAACAGTTTTTACTTTAGTCTGAAAAGCTGGTACAAAGGGTTCACTGTCAAGTTTCTAGGTAAGTAGCTTTTTATTAACTCAGGATGTGAAGGGAAGGCAGAGGCAAGAGGATACCAATGGTAAGAAATGATTCAGAGCATGACAATAGTGATCTGCTAGTATCCATTTAAAAGGGAAAGGGTGATTAGAATCTCATCTGTGTCGTAGTCATAGAGGTGGCAAAATTAGTTTATACTCAGCTTGTTCCATCAGGTATTTCTAGGTGGTCTGTTTTTTGCATGGTACCAGATTGGTGAGTTAACATAAAGTTCATGGGTTTGGAGGCCTACTTTAGAAAATGTAGTGGAGTAGAAGTGGTTCATAGTCTGTGATTGCTTACATACTGCTTACAGTATACTCTGAAAAAAAAATGAACTGTCACCTGACTGAGATCCAAGGCTCAGGCCTAAACACCTTGCCTTAACTGGGCTTCAGAATGTGCCTTCATAATGCCTAATGTAGTGCAGGATAGAGTGACAAAAAAAGCCACTTCTGTTGCAGTAGAAATATTAAGATGGGAAAAACATAAATCTGAAGTTGCTTGGCAGGAAGGTAGTGCACATGTGAAAATTCTGCTTCATGGCAAGCTGAAAGATGTTTTGGTACATGAGAGTGCTGCACCTTAAACAGGTGTTTGTTTTCTTATTGTAACTTAAAGGTGAAGACACTTGGAGGTAAGTGGAAGGGAGGGAGGAACTAGAGTGGCAGTGCTGGCCTTCAGAGGAAGTCTTGGTAGGTGCCTAGATGGAGTTGAAATGCAGATAGGGTCTGTGGTTGAAAGTGTAACAGATCTAGTTAAGTCTAGTGGTACTTTCTTTTTTCTACATCAAGGTTAATTTTTCTCTTAAGTTCTACTGCAAGTGACCATTTACCAAATAACAAAACAGGTGATTTATGAGGGAGGTTAACCTTGCTTTGTACTCAGTTTGTGGTGTTTGTGTTTCCCCATTTGTCTTTTATGATGGGATAAGAGAAACAGTCAGATATTTTTTCTTTTTAAAGACTAAAAAAGAAGGGGCATAAGCTTAGTAAAAAAACCTCAACAACAAAAAACCCAAAACAGAACTGTAACATCTACTTTGATTTGGTTATCTGTAAGGATCTTTGTTGTAGATACTTCATGGGAGGGCAATGGCTGAACTGAACTTTTTGATTGAGGTCAAGTTTTTTGTGTCAAAATAATAAATGCAAAACTTTTATAGTGGAAATTGGATGCCTTGGCTGCAGGTAACCAGGCCAACAGCTTTATAGGCTGTCCCATTTTTTTCTATTTTTTAATACTAGTTTCTGAAAACTGTTTTATTTCAGTGCTGTACTCTGCAAAAATTGTTTTGTAGCCCTTCTTTACTCCAAACTGAGTTGCATTGAACTTAATGTAATCAAAACATCTTATCTAAACAGTTTACTAGAAGATAGAGCTGATTCCTTAGTTATTTATATTTTAGGTTGGAAAAAAATAGCTGGATTAGTTAAAGTTTTAAATAAAATAAGGAAGCTGATCATTGTGTGCTGTTTCTGGACAGCAAAATTCCATTTCCTAGGAGATTTTTTACATGCTTATAGCATATTATAAGTCAGAAATGTCTTTTTCCCCTGGAAGCCTCATCCATCAATAAAGGGAAAAATGCTGATTGTTAAAGAAACTGGCGTTTGTTGGTAGAGTAAAACTGTTGTCTTGAGTAAAACTGGGAATGATCAAGAACACAAGCATAAATCCTGCTTTATTTTTAAATAAAAAGGCTTTGCATCTAAAAGTTCTTCACAATTTTTATGACTCTTACATTACATACACTTCCCTTCGGTGTAAGCACATCTGAAATAATGTGTCTGCAATTTTTAAAATGTTATTTCAGTCTACATCGTCGTCTTCTCATTTTACATCTGGGTGTTATGGTGAGTCTGAGAGAATTCAGGGAGCATATTCAAGACTGCATAGCCAGCAGCGAGATAGTGACTCCAAGAGACCTAAGCTGTCTTGTACCTCTGCCTCTTCTGTGAGAAGTAACAGCTTGACTCCCTTTTCAGGTGAGATGTTGCTTACCAGAGCTGAGTTGCCTGAATGTCGTCTGAGTAGTAAGATCAAGTTTTTAAAGACTTGCTTTGAAATTCTATGCTTTTATCATTATTAAATATTAAAACCTATGCCTACCAGAAGTGTATGTTCATACTCATAGCAGTATCTAGTGTACAGAGAATGCTGATAACATGGTTTTTTGAAAATCCAGTTGTACTCTTGTAATTTCAAAATTATTACCTGTACCTATTCTGTTTGCAGTAAAGCTGAACTTCGTGGCTCTAGTATGTCTTAATTGGTTGATATTTCAAGGAAGGAATGAGTGGAGCTGCTGTTACTTCATGAGTCAAATTGTGCGCAAACCTACGCGTACCAGGAACAGCAGAAAGAAAATCTACTTTAGCTCTGTGTTTCAAGAAGCATACTGTCATGGCTGGTTAGACTATTGTTGTTAGGGGTGAGGGAAGAAATAGTTTTTTTAGCAGGGCCTAAACTCACTTTATAAAATCATGGAACTGTAGAATGGTTTGAGTCAGAGGGGACCTTAAAGGTCACTTCCAACCCATCTGCAGGGACACCTCTCACCAGGTTGCTCTAAGCCCCATCCAGCCTGGCCTGAGACACTGCCAGGGATGGGGCAGCCACAGCTTCTCTGGACAGCCTGGGCCAGGGACTCCCCACATTCACAGCAAAGAATTTGTTCCTAACAGGCCAGGGAAGAATAAGCATTCTGAACTAGGAGGACTTTCAGGACAAAAAGAGATTTTCATTAAAGCACAAATAAATATGTGATACTTGGATAGATGTAGGTAAGCAATATGCTAAGTCTAAAGGTCAGGAAATAATGATCAAAACCCTATATAGAACTTATTTCTACAATATTTTGAAACAGACAGCTCTGTTCAGATTACCCTTAGGAATATGTTTCAGTGTTCTTTTTCTGTATCCTTAAGGAACCATACATACACCATCCAAATAAAAGGTGTTAAATTCTTGCTCAAAACCCCAGTATTCCTCATGCTTTCTACTGTGTTAATAAAATTACCACCGTTAACATTTCTCATTATGTTGTAGAAATATCTGTCTTTCAATTTCTAGGTTGGTTGCTCATCACACTGCTGACCAATGAATGCTTAAATAAGAATTTATAAGTTAGCAGTATGACAAAATCAAGGTGGATTTTTCAGAGCCACTGAAGAACACTTTTTGGAACAAGAGTTTTGTTCACAGACAAAGTATGTACAGTTCCCTATTTAGTTGTTGGAGCTGCTAGCAAAAAAACAAGATCCCTTTTTAAACTGAAGTGTTTTACTGTGCAGTATGAGCAAGAGAAGTATTAGTCATTGATCTTAAAGATATGTCTAAGCTGCATTTAAGTTTCAGCTGTGTTTCTGGTAAATGAATTATAGGAGCCTTTAAGAAGCATCATTAGAATGGCAGTGTTTACTAAGTCTCAAAGTGCTGTTTAGCCATATTGTGAAGCTTTTTTAATAATTAGTTACAATTAAAAAGGAAGATGGTATTTCTCTTCTTCCTCCTGTCTTGTATGAGTGTTACTGAGTCTGATTCTTCAGGAAAGTAATATTACTTTTTTTCTGGGTTAGCTTTCAGAACTTAACTCCCTGCAAGATTGAGTAAGTGCCAGCATCAGCAGAGTGCTGCTTATCTTTGGCTTTATGTTGGCAGCTGGCCACTTGATTGGCTTATTAGTATTGTTAGACTCATCCTTGGTATGGTATAACCAAAATGCATGCATAAAACTACTACAATACCAGGGGAATTATTTAATTATTTAATTATTTAAATTTTTCTTCATAGATTCTTCTTGGAGGTACAGTAGGATTCCTAGATCTTCATCAGTGATGCTTGGCTCCCTTGGAACTGAGCTGATGAGAGAGCGAAGAGAGTTAGAAAGAAGAACAGATCTGTCTGTTAATAACTTGGTGGATCACAGCTACAGAAATAGTGACTTTTCATCTTCAGCACGTATGTATTGTACAACTGAAAGCTTGTAAACTCATAGGTTGTGTGCCTGTCGGTTTCTACACATGTTCTTTTAATATTTTCTTCAAAGCACAAAGCCAAAAGATCTATTCATTTTATGGTATTCTTTTAAATGAAGTTGGCTGGCAACGTCCCATGTGTTGGCTAAACTATCAAAGGATGGATGCATGGTCTAGCTTGTAGATACAGTCACAAAATGGTGTCAGTGTTTGCCACTTACTGTGAACAGTCAGTGAGCCTGTTTTCTTCTCAATTCTAGTTCTTAACATGATTTCTCTTGGTAGTGCCACTGTTGAGTGCTAAAAAATTAACTCCTAACTGTGTTCCCTGCTGTGTGATTAAAACCATATGGCAGATGCTTGGCAGCTGTGAAGATGTTTGTTTAGTTACACTGGGTAAAGCTCATTTTCCATAGTAAATAGTGACTGTAATGCAGAATCCATCAAGAAAAAAGCCACCAAAAACCCCACCAAGCCCTCAAAACCAAGACCAAACAACAAGACCCCACCAAAACTACAAATATGAAAGGTTTCAATTCCAGAATACCTAGAGAAAGCTTCTGTCTCCTACCTTGATCTCTTTAATATGTGTTAAGTTGTTAAGATATTGAAAAAGTTTCCTTATGAGAGGAGAGGGCTTCAGCTGGTTCCTTTTCTCTGTCATCCTCAAATCTAGTCATTTGAGGAAGGAGGCTAACTGATATTATCCTGCTCGGGTGCTTGTAATATTGACTGCAGTTCAGCTGCAGTAGAATTCTTCGTAGTGTGTTGAGGTACTTACACAGTATATACAGAAAATACACTTCTGAGAGTCATAGAACATTTTGGGTTGGAAAGGACCTTTAAAGGTCATTTGGTCCAACCCACTGCAGTGAGCAGGGAAATCTGCACCTAGATCAGGTTGCTCAGAGCCCAGTCCAACCTGACTGGAATGTTCAGGGATGAGGCATCTACCATTTCTCCAGGCAACTTGTTCTAGCGCTTCAGTGCCCTCATTGTGAAAAACTTCTTCCTCATACTGTGTCTGAATCTCCCCTATTTTAGTTTCAAATTTGCCCTATTGCTACATGCCCTGTTAAAGTGTGTCCCTGTCCCCATCTTTTTTATAAGCCCTCTTAACCATTTGAAAGGCCACTGTGAGGTGTCTGTGGATCTACTCCTTTCTAAACAGCCTTTCCTCATACAAGAGGCCCTTGTATGATTTTCACCTCCTTTCTCTGGACCTACTCTTAACAGGTCCCTGTCTGTCTTGCACTGAGGACTCCAGAGCTGGATGCTGTGCACCAGGTGGGGTCTTACCATAGCAGAGGAGAAGGGCAGAATTGCTTCTGGGGTTCTGCAGACCACTGGGAAGCACTGAGTGATCAAACATCCACCTAAAAAGCAGGGGAGGACACAAACATGTAGTGATCTAATTGACTATAGGTAATAAAAGTAATTGGGAGAGCAGATGATGTTACTAGTGTTTCTTTAAATTGTCTTTACTTCTGAGGTCTTAGCTTAAGCCATTATATAGCTTTATCCATGCATTTGGTTTTGGTGCTGTGATGTCTGCTACATTGCTGAAATCTGGATTAACCTGTCTTTCTCTGCCTACAGGCAGAATGGACCTTTAAATTATGAACAGTACTGTATGTAGTTTGCTTTTTTTTCTTGAGATGCTGTTGTTCTGTGACTTCTTACACATGGTCAAAAATTTCATGTTTGCATGTAACAAAGTAAGTGATACCTTGATAATCTGAATATTTTGGTGTGTCAGGCTCCAAAAGGATAAACTAGACTGAAACCAGTCTAGGTTTCAGTGTAACTTCAGAGTTCTGTTAGCAATATTTAAACTTAATATTGCTCCAGAATCTATTTCTCTGCCAATCTATGTCTGTACCAAATTTGAAACGATTTTCAGTAAGGGTGACAAAGTCCTGAACTTCTGCATGTACACATAAGAGTTATCCATCTGAAATGTAATAATTAGAGCATATTTTGTCATAGTATTTTCCTCTGCTTTTTTGCAACAGATCTTCAAGACAGGCCTGCCTCTTCGTATGCAGAGGGAGCAAGACCAAAAGAGAACTCATTAAGCACTTTCAGGCTGAATGCATCTGTGAACCGCCAGTTGCCTTCTGACCATCAGCCAGCTTTTTTCAACAGAGACTCTAACATGAGCTCTTCAAGATGCAGCTATCCTTCAAGACAAAGGAGAAATGAATTAGAATCTCCCCAGAGGAGTGTGCAGTCATCATGTTCTCTTATTAGGGATGAAACTCCTTCCTCTAGTAGTTCTGAAAGAGTTTTTTCTTCTCAAAGGTCACTGAATGAGCCTGCAGCTGACAGTGAAGGGAGGCGAACAACTAGACAGCTGCTGTCTCGCTTAGCCTCTAGTATGTCTTCTACATTTTTCTCTCGAAGATCTAGCCAAGACTCATTGCATACAAGAACATTAGGCTCTGAAGAGTCAATAGTGGTCCCAAGAGTTCAAGCTTCTCTGTCGAGCGGTAATGGAGCTGCGACTCCAGCAGTTCCAGGACTTCAGACATCTGAAGCTTCTCAGGGATTTAGTTTTCTTAGACGAAGATGGGGTTTATCAGGAGTTTCACACAATCATAACTCTGAATCAGATGGAGAAAATTACAGACCAGACTCTGAAAGTAGAAGCACAGGATCCTGGTTATCATCATCTTTGAGGAACAGATGCACACCACTATTTTCCAGAAGAAGAAGAGAAGGAAGAGATGAATCTGCAAGGATCTCTACCTCTGATACAACTGCCAGATCACAACATGTCTTCAGAAGAAGAGAGTCAGGTGAGGAGACATCTCTTGAAGCATCAGATAGCCCTCGTCGGGCTTCTGTTAGCAGACCATCACCATCTGCAGTATCTGGTATTCCTACAGCTACTGCCTCCCCATCAGATTCAGCACACAGTAGGAGAAGTTCTGGAATTCTGCCTGGTTCTCTCTTTCGCTTTGCAGTGCCTCCAACATTAGGAAGCAGTATGTCTGACAATCTTATGATAACTGTAGATATTATTCCCTCTGGCTGGAGTCAATCTGATGGACAAGAAAGTGGCAAGTCTAGAATACCACCTTCAAGAGATCCAGAAAGACTGCAAAAAATTAAAGAGAGGTAATTTAGTATTTTCTTTTGAGATAATGTGCCAGACATAACATGAGGGGGTCTGGGGGTTTTCTGTAGCCGTGATGTTAAAAGGAGGCTTTCCTTCAGAGGAGGTGGCAAGTCAGTTCTCCATCATCTGTATTCTCACTTTTATCTTCAGAGAAATATGTTTGAATCCTCATAGGATTGAGGACAATTTGATGAATGGAATTGTCTTTATAAAAACTCTTACATGAAGTGTGTCACAGCTTTTGCTGATATTCCTTCTTATTCAGCCTGCTTTTAGAAGATTCCGAAGATGAAGAGGGTGACTTATGCAGAATCTGTCAGATGTCCTCTGCAAGTTCAGACAACCTTTTAATAGAGCCGTGCAAATGCACTGGAAGTCTGCAGTATGTTCACCAGGAGTGCATGAAAAAATGGTTGCAGTCCAAGATTAATTCAGGTAAAGCAGATTTGAGATTGAGGGAGACTTCAAGTTACATTGGTAGGCTGATCAGAAGGATTACTCTTCCTGATGTTATTTATTTGAAAAACGAGAGTCTGGGGACAAACGACAGTGTTGCACTTCTAGGCTGTTTGTATATCTCTGCAGCTTTTCATGTGAGTAGCTCCAAGAAGTGTACTTGTCATTCAGAGAATTAGATTTTTGGAATTGTCTACTCAGATACTAGACAAAATACAACATTGCAGAAGTGTAACTTGAGAGCTACTCTGCCACTTGAGGTGAGTTTGTTCCCCACCTTTCCTCGTGTATCTGGTTCTAGTTTTTAAGACTCTTGAGTGGTAGGAAATAAAAAATGTTTTTCTATTGTAACTATACTTATAAATATGTAAAACCATAAGATACTAGCTCCTGTTCAGGGCAGTTAAAACACTTCAAAAATTGCACACTGTACAAATGTTTTTGTGACAAATGGGATAACCATTTCTAAGTTATCTGTAGAATTTTTTAAGTCTCAAAGGTGGCTTTGTAGAAGACATGGTGTTATTGGAATACTCTTTACCAAAGGAAGATTATAGCATCTATTTACTTTGTTTACTCAGTGTCAGAGGATCCACATCAGAATAGGGATGTACTAGAAGCCTCAGCCTATGGGAAAAATAAATTGCAGTATTAAACTATACAAGACATAAGTCCACCATAAAATTGCTTTGTTCATCTTGTTTCTTATGAAGCAGCTTCTTTTAAATGTTTAAGACAAAATATTACTATTATGATAACTTAAAGCTATTCCAGTGTACCTTTTATACGATTATCTGATTCTATAGTTAGTTTTGTGTATACTTGGAGTGCACTGTAAAATTTAAACAGCCTATGCAATTATTTTATGCCAGACTTTGCATAACAGAGGTATATGGTGTTCAGAATGACTGTGAGGCAAAATACCTGTAGATGGATAGGGAAGAAATATTCTGAAGCATTTAAATCTGACAGTAGCAGATAGTCACTACATTAGTATTAGGAGCTTTTGTTTCTTCTAACCTTGCTCCGCAAAAATAAAGTTAAGAATTACAGTTCTTAATGCTTGTATAGTTACATCCTAGGTACATGTTGTTGCAGCCTGACACTGACTTTCCCCCTGCCCCTCTCCACCAGGTTCTTCCTTGGAAGCAGTAACAACTTGTGAACTGTGCAAAGAGAAGTTGAATCTGAATCTGGAAGACTTTGACATTCATGAGCTGTATAGGGCACATGCAAATGAACAAGTTAGTATTTTTGGCTAATTTGGTAAGTGTTGGTTTAGTGCTAGGAGGGTGTTCTCCTTTAGAGAAGGAAAATGCATCTTTTCAGAAGAACTGTTGTGCACATAAAGTGATGTCAGCATGGAACAGATTTTTCTCCTCAGTATTCAGACAGATTCTCTTTCTGCTGTGCTTCCTATTGCTGAGCTTTCAGTAAGTGTAATATATCTTGTCCTCGGTTGCAGATCTGTTATCCAACTTTGCAGTCCAGTGTCTTGCCACATAGGTGTTGTGGGTGCTTAGTATGACTAGATTCAATTTCTCATTAAGTCATGCTTTGTCTTTGCTTCTGGCTGTTTTTAACATAGTTGAGCAGTTATTTTAAACGTACCATTAAAAACTTATTTTAATTGGGGTGGCTAGAAATTAACCTCTCTAGCAGCTTCCTCTTCTGCTCCTCTAAGTCCTTTCCTAATATAAAAATAATTGAAGGCCCATTAGCATTACTTGTGTTGTATAAAGTACGTTATCTTAAAACTACTGGATTGTGTAACAAAAAGCTGGTGTTATTTTAATGAATTTGATTCATAGGATTTTCCTTATTCTGTGGGTTGTATCCTGTGATTATAGAAAGACTCATAAAATTTGCCTACCTCAGAAGCTGAAAGAACATGCACAGTGACACCAGCTTTGGGGCCAAACATCAACATTATTGATGTTTGGGGCCAAACAAATATTATTATTGTTTAGAGTAAGCTTTTATTCTAGTGCTTTAGTTCCTGTCAGTTCTGCTAGACCCTGAAAAGTCTTGAGAGTGCCGTCATCTTGTATTTTAGCACTACTGATTGTTGGTTACTGTTTCTGTACTTTGATGCAAGTAAGAGCTTTGAAACTTTTTCTTAAATTGACTCTAAGTTCAGTAGCATTTGGAAATTTTATCTTAAAAAAGGAAAATAATTCCTCAACATACTTAAAACATTGTAAAAAGTTGTTAAAGTATTTCCCTTTGTTTTATTATCTGTAAAGCATTGAGACCACTGAAAAGAAACTGGCACAGTTTTTTATTTTATTTTTATTTCCCAGAGCGGTGTAAGACTTCATTTTTCAGATTCCTTCCTGTGAACTAATCATGGTGACTGACATTTGGTTTTTTTTGTAGAACTTTTTCTATTTTTCTTCAAGGATAACATGTTAGATCTGGGGTGGGTGGGAAGATCTGGAAGTATGAATAGTTTTTCAGTACTTAAAATTGTTTTAGTGTTACACAGAATGTTTTTAGTAAAATTTAATTCTTTTTCTACTTCTTGCGTTGTATATGCAGACCTGTCACTGACCTTCTGAATGTTTCTTTTGATCTCTTATAAGGCAGACTATGAATTTATCAGCTCTGGTCTCTACCTTGTAGTGTTGTTACACTTATGTGAGCAGCGCTTTTCTGATATGTTGGGAACTGCAAGTGAGGCCAGCACACGAGTCAGAGTAAGTATACAGTTGTTTTTTGGCACAAATTGCTTGTACAGGTCTAAAATGGCATGGGTTTGGCAATGCAGTAACACCCTGTTTAGTGTGAAACTCAGGGTGTTGCTTTATTGCAGTTACTGCGTTGCAAAATCATTTTTATCAGAGTTGTTGGTAATTCATTGTTTCGCATGTGTGTTCTTGTGAATTTATGCAAAACGGGAAGGTGAGCATCCTGTTTTACAAAACATGCAGTTAGGAATGTTGGACTGTTTCACTTGATGAATTTTTCTCATGATGCCTGTCTACATTGCAGACGTCTAGACCTTGCAGTGTTTGTCTGCTGTTTCTCACGCTAATACATACTTTGTATATTGCATCCTGAAACTGACTAGCTACTACTAGTTTGGTTTTCTGGCATTAGTCAAAGCTCTTGTTAGTTGTATTTGACTGGATTCTTGTAATTTAAGTAGTGTGGCTTAGAAATGAAGTAAGCACACATTATACCAATAAGAGATCACACAGAGTTACTCCTGCATAGTGATTAATTCAGA
This sequence comes from Calypte anna, assembly GCF_003957555.1. Classification (NCBI taxonomy): domain Eukaryota; kingdom Metazoa; phylum Chordata; class Aves; order Apodiformes; family Trochilidae; genus Calypte; species Calypte anna. The sequence continues at coordinate 16,164 of NC_044253.1, read as the reverse complement.
AATGGTGTATGGTTGATTTGACACTAGAGGATGATTCGGTGCTCTATGAAAACTAAACTTCTGAAAAGATGTGGGTTTTTTTAATTACATATAAAGAATTGAGAATATCAAGCTTGTTCAGTGCTTACTGGAATGTTAGCTAGCCAGTACTAGGCCTTTGGGGTAGAGGCATGACTGTGGTCTATTCTCTTACTATATTAGAGCAGTGATTCTCTTCTCTGTATTGATATTCTGTGATATTCTCAGTGATATTCTCTTCTCTGTACACAGAATGTCAAGCTTGTAGTCTATGATCCACAAACAAAATGTCCAGTTTTCGCTGCTAAAATTGTAGATACATAAAAAATATTTACAGGCATTGCAGAAATAAGACATTTTTACAGACTTTTCTTCAGAGGCAGCATTGAAGTGCAGTGTGTGATGCTGCACTTTAAACCAGCCAGAGCATCAGTGTATACAGCTGAGCTATGGAAACTGTAGCATTATATTCTATTTCTTTATATTTGCTGTGTCTCAGCATCTGGACTGTTACTGAAACAGTGGTGTAGATGCTGACTGACAGGAAAAAAACAATTGGCTGAGACTTTGCAAGTTGCCTAAGGAATTTGTATTCTTGGGGATTGTGGCTTTGGGTTTTGATAGCCTATACTTCTAACATAACCACTATTGTCCAACTGTAATCCTGCTCTTCAACTTTTTATTTACAGTTAAACTCTCTAAGTGTATTTATGCATTTTTCATTAACCTCAGTCAGAGGGCTCTGCTTTGCCACATTAATAGTGAAGTGTATCCAGCTAATGCAGTCCTTACAGATGTTTTTATTATTATGTAGGAACAGTTTAATGAAAACTGGCACTTGATTATGTGTGCTACTTTCAAAATTGATGTTTTACAGACTGTAGAACATGAAAATGATTCTACTAACTGCTATTAGAAACGTTTGACATAGAGTGAAAGCTCAAATAACCGTTTGAAGTCTAATGTGTGGGGATTTAAATTAAATTTGAATTGATTTTTTTAAGTTGGGGAAATGGGTTAGGATAAACAACTTCTGGGATGAAGCTTTGGGATATAAAAAGTGAAGAAAACTTTGCTAACTTGTTGCAAATTTCTGCAGATAACTTTGCAACTTTTAAACTACTTTCTTTCTGCCTTGTTTCTAGTTTATTAACCTTGCAAGAACTCTTCAGGCACATATGGAAGATATTGAAAGTAGGTGCTTCCCCTCTTCCCCTCCCCTCCCATTAGGTCAACTCAAAAGTTAAATGAGTACAATCCTCCTTGCCAAGATTCATAATACCAAACCTAATTGCTGAAAACTTGACTTTATCCAGCAGTGCTTTTTCCGTTATCCGTAGAATTATTCTGAGAGAGAGCTGTTTTTAATTGTCCATGATGAATTTACCAACAGGCATAGAGTTGTTTGAACCATGGAAATATTTTCTACAAGTGATAATAAGATTCCTTATTAATTACAGCTTGGTTATTGGTGCTGACCTTGAGGTGGTAGCATTTTAGATGAGAGGCCTGGTAGAAAAGAAACGCTTGAAGTTGAATTTCATTGCTCTTAAATGACTGTACTTTTCTTGCCATTTCCTCTTCTGTATTTTGATTGAATGGTTGTCTACACTCCTTGTGTAGACTTCAAGACTCCTTGTGAACTTCAAGAATGAAATTTAACTGTTGTCAATTTTGGCAAAGAACTAGCTTACTTCTCACCTAATGGCTTCTTTATTGTGCTTAAATTAAAAACTATATGCTAACTTCTGGTAAATATATGCTGAATCTAAGTATTGTTTCTGGATATAATGAACAGGTCATAAAAGGGTAATGGATCTACCTTTTTTCCCTAGCGTGCCTGTGAATCTCTGTTAACATTCAAAGTTTGTATAAGAATTTTCACTGTATAGAATGTATGCATTTGGAGCACAATAAGGAATGGTGTGTGTGTGTCTGTGTCTGTAAGTTCTAGTTCAAGGAGCAGAGGATTATTTCTGCATTTAGAGCACGCAGTGGTGGACTGGAGTCAGGATTTCTTCTGAAGTTCCATGCATCCTGTTTAAAACAAAAAAGAAACTTCATGAGTGCTATTGTACACAGTAATTTGATGTGCATTTAATTCATGCTTTATCTAACATGCAGATGAGGGATGCTGAATTCTAAGTCTATTGTTGATGCTACTGTAGTTGCATTCTAAGAACTGCAGAAGTGAGGAAACAGACCTCTCTGTGTTCAGAGGTGGAACAAATTACTCAAGTGTAATGACTTCTTGGACTCCAGAGTTTGCTTGAGGGCACGGAAAAAATTTCTTAGTCAAGATAATGCTTTACAAACATATTGCTGGTGTGTGTATTGACTTGTTAAATCATAGCTGATGAGTGCAAGTTTGTCTTTGAATTTACCTTGCAACACAAAAACCTATAAATATGTGTGGTTTATATTCATTTTGTATATTCTGAAAGAGTGGAGGTTGATAGAGGAGCTGATTTCAATTAGGCCTGACTTAATTGCATTGAGCAAAATGCATTGTTTTTTCTTTGGTCTTTCTGTCTGTTTAGACTGCAGAACCTTTCCAGATACTTTAGTATCCAAATGGTTAACTTTTTGAGTAGTTTCCCTTTTGTTGGGTGCTGCTGTCATGGATTGAATATATTCTCCTCTGACTACTGTTGGAACTGTCCACTGTAAAAACTACATGAAAGCTGAATCTCTGGCATAATTAATTTTTCTTCCTTTTATTTTGAGGAAGAACAGCAGGAGGACACTGGAGTTTCAGTTTGAAAAGAATTTACTTTTCAGACACAAGATGCGTTTCAGAATTAAGCTATGTAACTACATGAGGTTTGGGCGGGTATTAGAGTCTGCTCTTCAGTATAAAATTAGCTTAATTTCCACTACTCATTGTGAAGTGCTTTAATTTTACAGTCCCTTGTCAAGGTTTATGATTATACTGTGTTGTTCCAGCAGCTTCTGAGGATGATTCTGAAGACTGATGCTGCTGAAGAACTTTCATGCTGCAAGAAGCAAATGGAATTGCTGCAGAAATGCTGATCTGGCAAGGAAGTCATCAACATGCTTTTTTTTCCCTTTTTTCCCCTCAGTAAAAGCGCATTGAATATTACTGTAATTTTTAAAGCATTGTTGAATTCAAAATCAGCTGCTGCACAGTGGAACTCTGTGAATTTGAGAACTACTCAGCATGTGTGAGGATTTGATATGCATAAAGCAACTTACCTTTTTAAAATGATGAGGATGATGTGCTTTGTTTTGGAAGATGCCAGATTTTGAACATTCAAGGAAGCTATATTTTCCTTTATATTTCCTTCTTACTGTAGTCAGATTTCTGATTTTGTCTTTTGAGTTTTGCTCTTCTACTGGCACTAAATGGTTAAAGTGGGTTTCAGGGTGAGGGTGGGAAGGGAGGGTGGGGATGTCCATGTATTAAATAGGTTTTGTTTGGGGGTTTTTAAATGCCTCGGTTGCCACATCGTACAAGAACTGATTGCTTCCAGTGTTAGTAAATGAACAGGGGGTTGAGCAAGATACTGTAGAGGTTATTTGAGTTTTCATTTATTTGAAGATTATTATTTTACTCAAAAAGCAATAAGAACTTGCAGTGGTCTTCTAATATCTAGAGTTAGTGGTGGCTTTTTTTATGTACCAATTTGGAAATTGGAGATTATATTTGATATTATTATGTGGAATATTGCAGGTATAAAGTTGCATTTCAGCATTCCTGGCAGACACACAACTTGATAAAGATCTAAGGTTGTTCTGTTTAATCAGACTTTTTTAGATCACTCCTTCACTGTTCAAAGCACTGGTTATCAATGTGTTTTCTAGTGTTGTCACTTCTTTATAAATAAAGACAATAGAGGTATGCATCTCCACTGGTATTGTCCATTTTATTTAGACATGGATATCTACCAGAACTTAACACTTGAAAACTTAGAGAGCTGTAGTCTGTGGCATATCTTGACTAATCTTTGTAAATTCTTATGCAGATATTTAAGAGTATTTCTGACCATTTTGGATTTAAGTGCTTTATATGAATGGTGGTACGATAAATTGTGATACATGTAATGAAATTATATTTGCTATAAATATTTGTTAGCTTTTTAAATTACAACAGTAATAATGTATCTGCAATGAGTGCAGTATGTTGAAATACTTTAGTTTATTGTTACAGGATGTAAAACTAACCTGTGGAAGAGAGGGAATGCCTTAACTGAAACACACTCGCATGATTGAGAGTTCACTAGTGTTACATGGGGTAGCCTGTTGCCAGCAAGACTCAAACAAACAAAAAACCACCAAACAAAAACAAAACAACAAAAAAGGAATGCTAAGGAAATAGCACATTTCTGGTAACCTTAGGCATTGGATATTTGGTACCAACACACATAAGTATCATTGCAGCAATTAGTTGAGATACAGCTCTGCAACATTTATTTAAAAAGTGAAGGTTAAGGCCTATGTGAAAATGATTACAACTCATTTCTGAAGAAAGTTAATTCAGATTTATAATAAAAGTTGTGTTTAATCCTTTCAGAGTTAGTTGGCATATCCTAATAAAACATCATACGGAAGAAGCAGACAGTATTTCTTGTACAATCAATACATTTAGTTGTAAGTGTGAGCTCTGATAGCCTAATCAAAGGCTGACTTGATTTTTTTTTCCTGTAATTGCATTTTGTGTACAAATTCAGTGCAAGTGAATTTTCACTTGGTTGTCCTTTCTGCCTTGGTAAGCTCCAGTGTGAATGAAGGAGTGACAGGTGAATGCTGGGGTGGAATGAGTGAGTAGCAGAAGGTCTGAGTTGACTAGAGAGGAGAATGCTTCCGGTCTCAGCTGCCTGCCCTGGGCACTCCAGACACTCCCGATACAGTATGGCCGAGGCTGGCAGCAGGCAGGAGTTGTCGTAGTCTGTACCTGTGCTGTGAGATACCCATCTGTGCAAGCCCTGGTGGGTCCACACAAGAGTGATTGTGTCAGCACAGAGCATTTGTGTGTTCACAGAAGTGTCCGTGCAAGCGTGTGTTTGTGGTGTCTGCTGGTGCTGCTGTCCTGTGCCTGCATCACGTTCTGTCCCGGGCTGGGGGGGGTTCCCGGTTCCCGCTGTTTTCGCTGTACTTGATGCTCAGGGCTAAGCGCAGATACCCCTAGGGAGGGAAGCTCCAGGACTGCGGGGCAGCGCGCTGAGGGGAATAAGCTGCAGTGTTGAGTGCTGCATCATCTCGTCCTGGGCCAAATTAAAAACTGTGATGCTGACAGCACCCAGAGAAGATCGGAGCTCCTGTGTTCGCTACAGACCGGACAACTCGACACTTACCGCTGCGCCTAGGCTGGGAGCGCATGCGCAGTGATAAGTGCGACGGGGGAAGATGGAAATGCCGCCGTCATTCTTCCGAACGCTTTCTCTATAGCATGTCAGTCCTCCAGCCCTGCTGCAGCTTCCCCGCCCGTGGTTCCACCTTGGCAGCGTTTGTGTCTTTGCCCCGAGCTCCTCGGACTTGTCCCTTTGCCCCAGCCCGTTGCCCTCGCCTCGCCGGTGCTTTCTGTGCGCTCTGAGCCGTTGCTGCGCGTGATAGATGAGCGGCTGGTCAACTGCAGCGCAGCGCCCTGAGTCTGATGCTTAGAGAAAAAAAACAAACAAAAAAGGATGCGGCCGCGCGCGAGCTTTAATTTTATTTTCCTATTTACTTTTTTTAGCGGGGCTCCGTACGCTATCCGGTGGCGAAAAATCGAATCGCCAGGCGAAGCCACACCGGCGAAACAGCGCTGGGCGGCCGCGGAGATGCGCGTCCGTTTCCACTCCGTGGCTCCTGGATCCTTAAGGCTGTAACGCTCGTGTACTAAATCCGGAGTAACAGGGCGTGCCAGTGCGCATGGGCATACAGTGAGCTACGATTTTTCCCCAGATGCCAGTAGCACTTATGGCGGTTATAAATAAAAATAATGAAAAGCAGCGCTGCACCGCTATCTGCGTGGGTACAAAAAGGAGAAGGGCGGAGAAGTTAAGAAGTGAACCAGAGATTGGAGATGTATAAGAAGTGAAGTTAATATGTGTGTATCTCGACAGTATTAGAGTCATTTCCTGCCCCTGACCACCACTCTCCCACGTTCCATCTCCCGTCGCTCCCGGACAGCTGCGTGCTCCATTCACCCTGCGCCGCCTGGTGGCAAAACGTTGACATTGCAGCTCGGTGCTGCAGTGCTGGCATTCCAGGTTTGCGCATGCGCAGCAGCGCCAGATGAAGTCACCCATCCGGGATACGGGGAAGTCGGGTAACCGCGCGACGTGACGCAGCGGTGCTTCCGGAGTCATGGAGGTGCCGCGCGGTTCAGTGTCGCCCGGTTCAGAGCTGCCCCTGCCTTCCTTAGCGGAGCCGCCGGGCGGAGCGCGGAACTGCAGCCCGGAACTGCAGCCCGGCCGGCGGGCTGGGGTCGCTCCGCCGCGGCTCCCACTTCCGGGGCGAGGAGGAGGGCGGAAGCGGCGGGTACGGTGAGTGGGGCCTTTCCGCTCCGGTACCGAGCGCTGTCCCGGGGCCGGCAGGGAGTTTCGGGGTTGGAGGGGAGCAGCCCCGTCCTATCGCCGGCTCCTGCTCGCTGGTTCCTCCAGGGCGAGGAACTTGCTGCGCGGAGCTTGGAGGGGTGGGAGGAGGTTCTGTAATTCTGCACTTGCAAGAGCTGCACATAGATGTATATCTGGTGCCTGGGAGTGCAGTGCTAGGGAATCATCTCAATAAATACCATGGTATTTAAAAAGGGCGAGTACCGAGTAGCAGCACCTGGTGAGTTATTTATCTTTGTTCCTCAGCCTTGCTAACCTTCCCATGCTCTCAGCGGCAGGTTTGCCAGGCTCACCCATGCTGGTCTGGAGGCCCAGTTCCCAAGGGCTTCTATGAGGAGTGGAAACGCTGGAAACCCCGAGAATCTCAGCCACGCTACCTGTTTGCAAAGCCCAGCACCGCTGCTGCCTTCTCTGCGCCAAAGGCCCTCACTTCTTTGGAAAACTGCGACTCCAGGCACGCAGGGTGAGTACTTAATAATGAGGCTTTGGGTTCTGCAGGAGGTCTGCAGCTCAGATGGGTCAACTGAAGGTAAGTGCTTCATCTCTTAGGAGCCTGCCAGCTCAGTGCACTTAGGTGGAGGGAAAAACCTCTAGCTGTAACTCTAAACATCGAGTGTTGCCAGTCCTAGAAGCAGGCACTGCCTGGGAAACTTGCTGTTAATTTCAGCAAGTCCAGCTACTTAAAAGAGTCTTAGCTGAAAGCAGCAGTACAAGACAGAAACTTACCTTTTTCTCCTATCCCAAACCAGGACACTATTTAAAAACCAGAGATCATCTTCTGCTGAAGGAGGAGGTTTGCTCGAGACTGTAAAGAAGAATCCAGCTGTACGGCACAGGCACAGGAAAGAAACTGTAGTATCTTTTCCCTCAAAACCCTCAGCCACAGCCTCTGCTCTGGCTGCGGCTGATTTGTGCTGCATCAGGTGCTGCCTAGAAAAGCTTTATTTTGTCAGCTGTGTCAGTGATGCCATTTGATGTACGTCTCTCTCTCCCCTCTTTTTTCCCCACATGCCCGGTTCTGGTACCTTGGTGAAAAGGTATGAGCCAGACAGGTAAAGAAATGTGAGAAGGGGAGAAGAAACTGGGGAGGAGGCTAGATTTGGGGGGCGGGCGGCTGTGTGTTGGCCACGGAGGGGACTGACTTTTAGGACTGTATCTGAGTCTTCTCGCAGTGATGCTGGGGTCTGTAGCCTGAGGGGTGTTTTTTTTTTTCTGGGGGGATGAGGGGGGGGGCGGGGGGTTTGAGGTGGGTGGTATTGGAGACGGGGCAAGATCCTGGCGCTGAGGAGAGGGGAGGGAAAGGTGGAGGTCATCTGTGTAGTACGGTGGGTACCTGTCAGCTGCTGGACTCCAATAAAGACGAGCCGTGAACCCGGTTCCGGAGGTGCTTGCTTTATTTTTTGCAGACGTTCAGTTTTAAGGGGAGATGCCTGACTCGGGCAGCGACTGGGAGAGGGGCGTGGGAGGGCTGGAGCTGCACTTGGGTGGCGCCGGTGACTGCTGGGGGCGCTGAGGGGGGGTTAAATGGGTCCTGCGGGGGCCAGGGGGTGACAGGGACGCTGCGAGGCGCTTTTATTTTGGGATTATTCTTGTTTTCCCCTTCCTTTTTTCCTCTTTTCCCTTTTTTTCGGCGCTGGTGGCGTGGCTGAGGGGTCGAACACTTGAGGTTTTTGATAGTAAAGCAGAGTTGTAGCTGGACTGTTGGTGGTGCTGTGGGTAGGTTTCCTTGTGGGGGTTAGGGCCAGCAAACCTTTTTACCAGTGGTCACACGATGGATGTTTATTCGGAGCCCATTTATAAGGAATTTTGGAGCCATATTTAGATAGAGAGGGGGTGCTGTCGAGAGGTGGAACATTTGAGGGTTTCTGTACTATAGCAGAGTTGCAGCCTGATTGCTGGTGGTGCTGTGGGTAGGGTTCCTCGTGGGGGTTTGGGCCAGCACAAGTTTTCAGTTGTCACTTTTTTCCTTTTTTATTTAGGCCCATTTATGGTGAATCTTGGAGCCATCTTGCGAAACGTCGGGGGGGCGGCCGAGGGGTCAGATATTGGAGGTATGTGGTACAAAAACAAAAGTGGTAGCCAGACTGTTGGTGGGTCTGTGGGTAGGTTTCCACGTGAGGGTTAGGGCCAGCACAAGTTTTCAGTTGTCACACTATGTTTTTTATTTAAGCCCTTTTATCTGGAATTTTGGAGTCCTATTTAGATAATGGGTGTGTCCTGGAGGGGTCGAACATCAGAGCTTTTTGTTAAGCAAAATTTTAGCCAGATTGTTGGCTAGAGACTGCCCTTCCCTGCCCTTCCCATGCCCTTCCCATGCCCTTCCCATGCCCTTCCCATGCCCTTCCCATGCCCTTCCCATGCCCTTCCCATGCCCTTCCCATGCCCTGCCCGATCCTTCCCTGCCCGATCCTTCCCTGCCCGATCCTTCCCTGCCCGATCCTTCCCTGCCCGATCCTTCCCTGCCCGATCCTTCCCTGCCCTTTCCTTCCCTGCCCTTTCCTTCCCTGCCCTTTCCTCTTTCCTTCCCTGCCCTTTCCTCTTTCCTTCCCTGCCCTTTCCTCTTTCCTTCCCTGCCCTTTCCTCTTTCCTGTTTCTGCACTTTCCTCTTTCCTGTTTCTGCACTTTCCCTTGTCCCTTGTCCCTTGTCCCTTGTCCCTTGTCCCTTGTCCCTTTGCCTTTTCCTTCCTGTCCATTCCTTTCCTCTCCATTCCTGCCCTGCTCTGCCCAGCTCTGGTGATGGAACAGTGCCTTTGGTCTGAAATATTTGGGCTCCAATTTATGTCTGAGGGCGGAAAAATCAATGTCTGCTGAGCCCTGGAGGAGACATCTGAGGCTGCCTGAGTCTCTGCTTGAGTCCGAGAAGCCCTTGCAATAATTTCTCACTAAGTGTTGTCACATATCACACTCCTCTCCAGCTAAATAAAAGTGCTTTTCAAGTTCTGAAAATTCTTTCAACTCTTTGACTTCTGAAAGTGGAGAGGAACTTTTGTGGTGTTTCTTCAGGTACTCTTTCAAGTATTGAGAAAGACTGGGAAAGCCTGTACATAAGAAATAGATGCTGTGGCACACGGTGTTTGTTTTTTTGTTTGGTTGTTGTTTTGTTTTTTTGTTTTTGTTGTTGTTGTTTTGTTGGTTTGGGTTTTTTTGTCTCAACCACAAGTTTGTGGCTTTTTAGCATCAGCGTTATGACACGAGTCTGACCACTGAGGTATCCAGTGCTGAGTTGTTGAGGCTCCAGTTCTGAGAGATCAGCCAGTGTCTGGTAAATGGTTCTGATGGGCTAAAAACTTGTGTGTTTTGCAGTAAGAATTTTTCCTTCCGCAGCTTGCAGCTCTTGTTTCAGAGGCTTTTGCAAGCACAAGAGCACAATGTGTGCCAGGTGATCAATTTTCATCAAGTTGTGGCTAAACTCCAGGGCTGATGAAAATCGGTCAGTGCTTCTATGACTCCGTGTATCTTGTCTCAGTCCTTTATAATGGTGCATTTCAGGAGAGTAAGCAAGCTGGTAGCTGAGGTGCTTGTGATTTGTTTTCCAGTTCGTGGCTCATGATGCAGTATGTCGCTTTAAAAAAGCAGCATTAACTGGGAGGCTGTTTCCCGACAGTCTTTGATGTCACATTTGTACTGTTGTATCTTTTTAAGGAAGGCTTGGCTTTAAATTGTAAAGGGCCTTTTCAGAGGAGGGGTTCTGCATTTTGTGTCAGTAAGGCTGACTGAATGAGAAAGGGGAAATTACTAAATAATTTGAGGTCCCCTCTGTAATAACGCAGAGTCCAAATTTGCCTCTGCACTGGTGTGATGAAATTTCCTTAAATAGACACCCCTCCATCCCCCCTCCACCTTCTGTGCCTCCCCAACCCCCAAAGTTTTCCTAGTGTGGAAATTCGGATGGTGTAGCTGTGGCTGCAAGAAGGGGGGGGGGTTAATTTCCATATGAGTAGGTGACCTGTTGAATGTCAAAGGTGGTGATAGCCCAAATGTTTTACCTGAATGGATTATATTGGGGTGAATTTTCTTCCTTTGTGCTCTTCAGACAGCCACTTGGGAGTCGATTGACAAGATGGAAATGGTTTGGGAGGGGGAGGTGGAGGCAAACAGTATGGAATCTCTTTCAGTTTTCCATTTTTTCTTCTCGTTCTCCTTGATTCCTCATCATAGCTTCTGCATCCTTCTTATCAGGGTCCTGGGTTTTAATCATTTTAAAAGCACTGTCTCTTTTTATCAGGATTGTGCCTATCACTTCCCCCAGCCAATTTCCAGCGATTCCAGGCAGCAATTGCGAAAGCCTCAGGGCTTCCCGCCCGTAGTTAGCTGATGCCTGGGTTTGAATCAGCATTCCCTGCTTAGCCCTGGCCCTTCCAGCTACTAAGCTGGGATCTCTCATTGCTATACTGCAAGCTGAACGACAGCTCTTGAACCTGCCCCCAGGTCTATTTCTGTCCTTCTTCAAGAGAAGAACAAAAGAATCAAGACATGGCAAATGAACACCACATTCCCTCTGTTACTCAGGGTGGTTTCTCAAGGTATGAGAAACATACCAGCATACATAACTTGATCCCATTTCCCTTCTTGTCTTAAAAAACAATATTGACTTCTCTTGTGAGGCAGGTGACAAAGCTTTAGGTTTGTATTTCAGGTTGTTAGATTTCTCAAAAATAGTTGAGCTGAAATGGAGAATGCTGCTTTTGGCAGAGAGCTGGAGAAGTGAGTTCTGAACTAGCGAGGAGTTTAAATTTTGAGGAGACTTGCTCAGTAATGTATTTCAAGTTCTACTTTTGAATGCTTTGTGGTCATTACTGGTGAGATTGTCGTATCTGTAAAGGCGCCTGACTTAGCAGGGCATACTGGTTTGGGTGTCTGAGTGATGATGGTGCTTCCCAGAATGTCGGCTGTCGAGAAGCCATCTTCACCCTTCCCCCCGCGTATTTGAGGATGCTGTTTGAAGGGTGGAAGTCTGCAAGCTTACTGTTGGACATCTGCAGCTTCCTTGAGCTTGGACACCCGCTGTTTTTTCTGCCATCTCTCTCTACCAGATTCTTTGTCATGTGAAAGCCAAGCTGAGGGGCTGTGAGGGGATGAGGGTGCAAATCGGGAGGGGTTTTACAGTCAGTGTGTGCGCTGCGGACACAGCTCGGGACCGCGGCGGTCCCTGCCCTCGTGTGTGCATTCACACACACAGACAGGCAGGCAGGCAGAGACACCGGCATCGGAGCCGAGCTCTCTGTTGACTCGCGGCCGTTCCCGGGTGCAGAGCACGGGGCTGCGGCTGCGGGCACAGCGCGGGCACTGGGGCTCTGTGCGGCTGCGGTGCCGCTTTGGGGGCTGGGGAATCGTCACAGCCGGCGCGTGATGCCGCGCCGCTTCCGGGGTGATGGCGGCGCTGCTGCCGCGCGGTTGCCTCTCGCCGGGTGCGGAGCCGCCGCCTCCGCTCCTGCCGCCTCTGCCGCCGCTGTTGGCGGAGCCGGCGGGCAGGGCGCGGAACTCCAGCCCGGCGGGGGGGCGCCGGCTGCGGTCGCTCCGCCGCGCCGCCCGCCTCCGGGAGCGAGCGAGCGATCGAGCGACCCCCCCAACCCGGAAGCGGCAGGGGGGGAGCCGGCGGGGAGTTTGAGCCCCGTCCTGTCACGGGCTGCCGCTCGCCGGTTTTGTCTGCTTTTGGCAGTAAATTTCTGGTGATGTGAAGGAATCGTGGAGCTGTCTTAAAATGCTCTTAGGTGTCGGCCGGGGAGGCAAAAAGTCTCGTGACGATTGATAGAGATGAGGGGGGCACTGTGTCAAATGTGTGCTGGACTCTGTGCTGGTGCATTTCGGCCCCGCAGTGTATTTCCACACGAAGCTGCTTCCCCCTGAACTGTTCATCTTTTGCTACACAGGTGACCTTGCCCCAGCTCTTCTTGCCACATCTGCTCCTGCCCCATTGCCATACTGCCAGTTTAGGAGGGAACATGGCCTGCATCGAACTATCAAGTTAAAAACAAAGTTAAAGACAAGAAGTTTGTTGGGTTTTCCTTTTAGTACTTGTTGGGGTTTTTTTCTCATTTTCAACAAGGTGTTGAAAGCATTCTGCCCTGTCCTGTCCCGTCCTCTCCCATCCTGTCAATTCCTGCCCTGTGCATTCGTGCTCTTTCGAGCTCTGCTCTGTCCAGCTCTGGTGATGGAAGAGTGCCTGTGGTCTGAAATGTTTGGGCTCCAATTTATGTCTGAGGGGGGAAAATCAATGTCGGGGGGCCTTTTCAGAGGAGGGGTTCTGCATTTTGTGTCACTAAGGCTGATTAAATGAGAAAGGGGAAATTACTAAATAATTTGAGGTCCCCTCTGTAATAACGCAGAGTCCAAATTTGCCTCTGCACTGGTGTAATGAAATTTCCTTAAATAAACACCCCTCCATCCCCCCTCCACCCTTCTGTGCCTCCCCAACCCCCAAAGTTTTCCTAGTGTGGAAATTCGGATGGTGTAGCTGTGGCTGCAAGAAGGGGGGGGGTTAATTTCCATATGAGTAGGTGACCTGTTGAATGTCAAAGGTGGTGATAGCCAGGTATGTCTGTTGAATGCTCAAACGTTTTACCATTTGGGAGTCGATTGACAAGATGGAGACTGGTTTGGGGGGGGAGGGGGAATCTGCAACTCAGCCATCTGAAAAGCTGTGTGAAGTGCTTGACACTCTATCTACCTGGAGACAGCGAGGAATGATGATATTTTTTATGTGCTTGTTTTGTTGTTGTTTTGGGTTTTAATTTAATTTAATTGCTATTTTTTTTCTTTTTCTAGGAAGCAGAACATCAAAGAGCAATGGAGAATGCACCCTTGAGATTCTAAAACTGATAATGAAAATGTGGTATCAGTGTATGTCCAAGGTGTGCTACAACATATCAAATTATCTTGAAGCACGATTTGTATATTCTATGTATCACCCTTTTGCTTCATTCTGGAAAGAGGAAAACATTATCCTGTAAAGTATCATCTATGAAGGCAAGAGGGCTGTGTAATGCATTAGGAAACTGAAATGTTAATAAATATATATTTATACACAAGCAGATGCTTATGAAGACTGGTTATTGTGTTGCAGACAGTAACAGCAAGTCTCTCTACCTCACTGTATGGTTGACTACCTAAGCAACTGTGTTCTTTAAGAAATGGTGTTATCAAGTAATTCAAAAGAAGAATCTATCCATTTGATGCAAAAAAGAGAAGACTTGGTTTAATTAAAAAATTATAAACGCACATCTGTCTGAACAGATGTCTCGACACTTTTTTTCGGCTGCTGCAAAGGGATTTCATTGTGTTTCAGGCAGCAGAAAGCAGCTCATGGATGGAAGCCTTTCTCGTGGTGGCTGTTAATACCCTGGAAGCAAACGAAGCGGCTCCGGCAGTGTTTCCATGCTCAGGAACTGATCATCCGCCGGGCCGTGCGATTAGGGTTAGGATTTACGGAGCGCCACTGCCACCCTGCGGCCGCTCGGCGGAACTGCAGGGACTGTGGCGCTAAGGGCAGCTCGGGCGCTGATTGGCTGGGATAAAGGCTGGGCGGTGACGTGCTCTGCAGGCGCGGGAACCGGTGCCGGTGATGGACAGGAACGTCCTCCAGTGGTACGGGGAGGAGGGCGGAGCGGGCGGCGGGCTCGAACGCGATTGGCTGGCCCGGGTATAAAGGGCATGCTGCCTCGCGTTCCCTCAGCACGGCGCGAACTGTGAGGCGACTGCTCTGAGGTGATGAGGTAAGTGTTGAACGCGGGAGGGGAAGGGAAGGGAGGCGGCAACGGCGGCTGGGGCCTGGGGCTTGCGGTAACTCGGGGGGGGGGGGGGGGGTTGTCGCTGCGTCTAAGACCCAAATTCGGTTTCGGTACCCTGTTTGCTATCGGCCAGACCGCACTCGGAGCAGTAATAATTTGCAATAATATCCATTCCTGCGCTCTGAGGCGGTGTCCTCACCTCAGTAAGAGGTTCCTGGAATTCCAGTCCTATGTTATACTGAAAATGGTGAGAGGGAACTTGAAAATTACCTCAATATTCGCACCCGTGTTCGGTTAAACTATTCCTCAGTTAATAATGCCCAAAAGTTCCAGTGCGCGGGGTGGAGTTTCTACGCTGTGCGTGCAGACCCGCGGATTTTTCCGCGTGGTCCCGGAGGGGTCCGAGAGACGGAGCGGGGGTTGGGGTGCGGATGAGGGAGGGGGGGGGCGAAAGGGGGTTTGTATCACGGCGCATGGGTTGTCCGATGTTGGAGTTGTGTCTGCTTTGTACTCTTTAAGTGTTCTGAGTGACTTGTTGATATTTTAACTAATCCGATCTGGTCTGTACGGTGTGGTTTCCCCCCAGATCTGTTTTTCTTTAAAAAATGTCGTTAATGCAATTAAAAACCACCTATTTTAAACGCTGGTTTTGGGAGGAAAAAAAAAAAAAAGCGAAGGTTCCTAAAATGGCGGCGGGGGCCGAGTGGACGGACTGCCCCCCCCCCCCCCCCCCCCGGGCGTCAAGGCTCGTCAGGGGTGGCTGAGGCGGTGAGGGAGGTAATGGCGCGGTCGCCATTTTAGGGAAAGAAGAGGGGCGGGACCGAAGCTCGGGGGGGAAAGGGGGGGACAAGATGGCGGCTGCGGCTCTGATCCTGTTACACTGTGACAGGAAACTGAAAGCTTTGTGTCCAGAAGAGCGTGTTGATTTGTAAAAATGTAATTACATTTAAAATGCTATTTCCAATGTGTAACTTTTAAATCTATGTTTAAACGTAAATATTTTTTAAAATGCGTTTATAAGTTTTAAATTTTCAATGTTTTTAATATGTTAATATGAAATTAAAGTTTTCGAAATTAAGATTTAATATTTTAATAATTACTAACATCAGTGTTAAGTATTTATAATTATAAATATTTATATTATATATATTATATATTACATATACAATTAATATATTTTATATTATACATAATATATTATACTATGTGTTTTATATATTATGTATTATATAATATATATTATATGTATTATATGTTATACTTTTATATATTATATATAATTATAATATATATTTATAATTATAATTATATTATTACTTAATATCAATAGTATTTAAACAACTTACGTTATACATAACTAAATATACAAAGTAAATATATGAATATAAATACTTCATCTATAAAATATAAAAATATTAAGTATATAACATAACAATAAAACTTACATATAAAACTATGTAAAATATAATAAAATAAAACGTAATTTTCTATTATTTTATATATTATATATTATATTTTATATTGTTATATATTATATATATGATATATAATTATAATATATTATATATACCTATAATTATAATACTAAATATCAATAGTATTTAATATAAACAAATTACATTATACATAAATATACAAAGTAATTATATGAATTTAAATACTTCATCTATAAAATATAAAAATATTAAGTATATAACAACAATAAAACTTACATATAAAAATACATAAAATATAATAAACTAAATATGTAAAGTAAATTTTTCTATTATGTATATACTATATTATATATAGTATATATATTATATATAATTATAATTTATTATATATTTAAAATTATAATAATACTATCAATAGTATTTAAT
>NC_044252.1:34489208-34496708 GCF_003957555.1 Calypte anna | reverse complement strand
TTGTGTCAGGCAATTGAGAACAAGTTCACCACTTTATAGAACTCCAAGTACAAAAAAAAAAAAAAAAATCAATATAATTATATTTGTCTTTAGTGCTTTAGCTATGGAAATCATATAGCCCTGGATTGTTGCCTGGTGAGCTGAATTTATTTCTGCTTTATTGGCTAAAAAATATTTGGGAGTGGAGGAATCTTGGCGGCGTAGTAAATGCGAGCCAGCGTGTTACAGCTTTTATTATTGGATTATGGGCATGTTCATTGTGCAGAGTTTTCAGGATATGTGTGACTTTTTGCAGATGTAAATGGTGACTTGCATTAAAGTGGGACTATGGCAGGGTGTGGTGACAATTAACCGGGAATGAAAATTAGAATAATATTTTGCTTTTGTGTGCTGGGTCGGACTTTAATTTAGAGCTCTGGTCAGAGTGATCATTTTGTGCCTCTTGGATGTACACTGAGAAATGCCCAAGTGGTTGATGGTTATAGTCGGCGGGCACAGGGGAAGGCAGCACACAGAACATTTTTCTGATCAGGGATTATAATGATATACACATAATAATGTCCTGGAAATGCCCTCAGATACATGGGCTCAGTCCTGGGAAGGGTGGTCCTGGCAAAAACTGAAGCGAGCTGTACAAGATCTCTGCTTTTATACCTCCCCCAAACTATGGGAAGTATGTTATCATTTGATATTCCAGAAGCATGAGAAGAGATTATAGAAAAAATAAAAAAAATCAGAAAACATTTGGTTAATGGGTTTATCATGTTTATTTGAATAAGGAAGATTGAAACTCCATTTATGCCTAGCATAAATGCTTTAGAGATCTTAATTATTGATGAAAAATCTGCTGTGCTTCTAAATTTAAAGATACGACAATTTTATAGGAATTTTAATCACCTTCTACATTAGGAATTTCCAAGATTGGGTTTTTATGAGGACGGCACGTGTATTTCTGCCTTCTAGAGAGAGTTGTCACTTATCATGTCAAAACAGGGAGAGAATTTGGTTGCCTGCTGCAGGCTGCTCAGCCAGGAGGTCAGCCCGAGACCCTTCCTCTCAAGATGTGCTTTGAAAAACTGTTGAATGTGATGTTTGCTACCAGCGAATCCCAGCAAATGTAGGAGGAAAAGCACAAACAGAAAAGGTTCTGTGAGAGCAAGAGTCCCCAGGAACGATCCAAGTGCATTTGAAATCCCCGATATTTACGCTGGCTCCAGCCCTCTGCTGATAGTTTGTTACCTAAATTTGTTGTCGGTGTTGGATTTCGGGTTTGTGTTTCCTCTGGAGCATTCCAGCACAACATTTCTCCATCAAATTTGTGGGTCAATTTACAGTTTCCCATCAGAAGTGTTGCCGCTCGGTTAGTTGGCTTAAAAAAAGAAAAAAAAAAAAAAAAAAAAAAGACTTCTATCCAAGATGCTTCACCAGATCCTTTTGTCCTTTGGATACATTTAGCAGCTTTTGACCAGATAAGGCATATTTGTCCTCAGGATACAAACCAATAATTCAATCCTGAATTGAGATCTATGGCCACCCATTTGTTCCAGCCCACACTAGGAGTCTCTGTGATCGCCCGGATTGTTTATGGCACTGGGGAAGGAAAAGGAAAAAAAAAAAAAAAAAGAAAAAAGGAAAAAAAAAAACCCCAACCCAACCCAAAACACCCAACACAAACCACCTCATGCACCTCAGCTCAGGAATAATAATTTGTTAGGCATTAGGGTATTTTAAATAAACTTGTGTAATTGTCTGTTTGGGTCCTGCAGAAAGGTAAAAGCAGAATCAGAGGCCTAGGAAGCTGTTTTGGGTGTCGGGAGCCTCTGCGACCTTTTAATTCGCTGAGAATTTTTATTTAGGTGTTTCTGGGTGTTTCTCACGAAGCAGGGCTGAGTGTGTTCACTTTTATTACTCTATAGGTTTAAGTGGCTCCTGGCATATCAGGGCTATTCATACAGCACAGTAACTGGCGGATTAGAGAACAAACCCACTATAAATTGCAGCACAGTCAGTAAAAAGATGCCACGGAAAAAAGCGTCCCTGGGAAATTGGATTGACCCAAAGAAAAGCAAATAAAAGAAAGGAAAAGGCCCATATTTTCTTTGCGGTGTTGCTGAAAAGGATGGGAGTATCATTTTCATAGTGGAATAATGTTTTCTGGGAAAACACAAAAGCAGATGTTCCTCATTAGGAACACCCATTGTCTACATATCACAACTATGAACAGATAAATCTCTCCTATTTCACCCATACATTCCAAGGGCTGTAAATGATTACAGGATGCCGCTGGAGCTGCTAAACCAAAACCACACTCTCTGCTAAAATAACTCCTCGGTGCCACCATCGTCCGTTCCCTGGGAAGGTAGGGAGCTCCCCGCTGGCACCCAGCCCCTGGCTCGGCCTCCCCTTTGCTGGGACACCCCCGGATCCGCGGGGCTGGGTGTGTGTGGGGTGTCAGAGGGCAGGGTGACATCCCCAGCCACCCCCCGAGTGGCAGCTCTCTGGCAGCTCGGGATGTGCTCGCAGTGCATCAGCGCTCGCGTGCTCGGCAGCGGCTTTCCAGATGGTCCCATCACAGTCCTACTGCTAGCTGGCATCTCCGTGGGTAGTAAATACCCCCCTCCCCAATAAATCTGGCATTATTCTATAGAGTTTAGGAGACTTATCATTCCAAGTGTGTCCTACTTTCCTGTATGGAAGCCAGACATCTGTTTATCCCATTTCTTTCATACAGAGTTTGGAATAGCTTTAGTTTGGGGGAATAAAAAGTTTTGTCATATTTAACAGCTGCTACAGAATTTCAGTCCCGTAGGCTCTTAAAATACTTTTCGGCTGACCTCAGGTTTTGCAGTTAATTGACATTGCTGGTAGCCACCCCCCTTAACCTTTCCCTGGCTGTAATTTCAGATTATTTTCCAGCTGAATGTTCACTCCAGGTTTTTGGGTTGCTTTGGAATTTTTTTTTTTCTTTGCGTTTGCTTGTTTTTTTTTTTTTAATTTTTTTTAATTTTTTTTTCCCCCCCAATGCTTTAATTCCTCCTTACTCTAAGTTTACACCTTCGGCAGGGTTGCTGTGTGGCGGCTGGAGGGCGATGGGGGTTTTTTTGTGTTTTTTTTTTTCGTCAGCAGCGTTTCCTTTCACTTCCCGTCACAAAGGTGAGAGCCGCTGACCTTTGCTGGCAGTCCTGGCCGCTGAATTATTCATGTGATTGACTTTTTGTCAGTGCACACAGTTGTGCTCTGGGACATTTTATTCATTTACCTCATTTAAAGCGCCTTTCTGCACCTGTTCAAGTATTAATATCATGTAATTTGGGCCTAATGCCGATTTTGCTGAACACTCATTATATTTTTTATTAGCTATATTTCCAAACGATTATGTATGATTATTACCAAGCCTTACAAACAGCAATGGGTTATTCCCTAGACCTTTACATCTTCTTGTCAGGTTGTTTTCAGAAGCAAGGAGGATAAACATTTGACCAGTCCCAATGTTTTTATTCCTACTCCATATCCAACCAGAGAACTTAAAGCTTTTTCCCTTATGGCTTTGCGAAAGCATGATTAAATCCAACTCTGCAGAAGCTGTACAAATGCCAGCATTTATAAGGTCAACGCTTTTGTTAAAAATGCTATGTAAATGAGGATCTGCAAAAAGGGACATTAAATAAAATTAAATTCATTGTCTTCTTTAATGTCATTTACATTTTGGCTAAGCCCTGGCCTGTCAAGGAGGATTTTTTAAATAATTTTAATTACACATCATTTAGGGATCCAAGGTTTTCTATTCAGTAGCATTTGGATAACCTGCAAAATGGTGACTGTTTATTAACTTCTTAAATGACAACTTGTCATTTCATCTGCATAATGCAATGAAAGCAGACCAGTTTGGTGTCATTTTTTTCTGGAAAAAAAAAAAAAAAAGTCTTATTTTTCTTCAAGATGTGCACCCAGCTCCTGGAAGAACAGTCCTTAACATTGCTCAGCTGCTCTTTCACTGCTGTGTTGGTGCTACCAAGTTCAGAGTATATTAAAAAATTACAGCTTCCCTGGGTAACCAGCTCGTGACAAAATTCCTGTCAGAAACCTGACAGCTTTTATTTATTTATATCTTTATCTATCTATCTATCTACATGTATTTATTTCCAGTAAGACTGTGGCATGCTGTAGATGAAGGGCTCCATGAGGAGGCAGGGGCAGGCAGGGGGTGTTTGGGGTGCCCAGGCAGCAGCATCTCTGCTGTCACCAGCCCAGGGGCAGCGGCTGAGCTGGAGAAGGGGAGGACACAGCACAGTGAGCACCTTGGTTTGCCAAAGATACAGCTGAGCAGAGGGAGAAAAGGGAAAATCAGAGCAGTCCCTGTAATCCCAGCAGACTGGGATCACTGGCACCCCAGAACCAGGACTTGGTACCAGCTTTCTTCTTGGTTTTTTTTTTTTTTTTTCCCTTTTCTCAGGATTAGCCAAATCCCTGTGCTTGTACCCGTCCCTCTCCATCCTTCCTCCTGGTGCAAGGGTGGCAGTGCCTGGGTTGGGAGCGTAGGAATGTGTTCACCTACAGCTTCCAGACCATTGTTCTCCAGTAAATCCCAGTTGTGCTGGATGAGACTCCAGCACCACTTCCCCTCCTGCCCCCCTGCATCAAATCCACTGCTTGATTATTTGTCTGAAGCCCAAAGCCTTGCACGGCACTAGTAGGAGGGAATAATAAAATCTCATGGCTTGGTGAGGAAGGAAAAGGGGGGGAAGGGATTTTAAGCAAAGCTGTCAAAAACTATACTCCAGGAGGTACCCTGATACAAACCATCCCGGGCTTCTGCTGCAGCCTTATCAGGTGAAAAGCAAAGATACTGCCAGAGCCTGTAATTTTGTTAGGATGCCTTTGATGAATTGGATTAGGTTATGGAAAAATCTTTCAAACTCGGAGTTCTGGTACGTGAGCTTCCAGGAAGTAAATAATTACTCTCAGACAGCAGATAATTAAAAAAAACAACCTGTGAAGCACAAAGTGGTAGAAATGGGTTTAATAAGGCTCTTTTTCTAACGTGCGGATATTTGGGGGTTGGGGGGTGGGGGGAGTGGGAGCAGCAGTGTTGGGTTACTCGTAGGAGTTGCTTTGCTGTGCTGGAGGAGGTGGAAATTCCAGGCTGGGAGGATGGAAATTGTCACTGGGGATGCTGGGGGGTGTGTGTGTGATTGACACATGGGGCGAGGGGAAGGGGGATGCGGGAGCTCAACCTGTGCTCAGCAGCCCCAGGAAAATGAGGGCCATTCACTGGGGTCAGGCTGCCAGCGGACAAGCTCCTCTTGTTTGTTTATCTTAACAGCAAATCTCACAAAAAAAAAAAAAAAAAAAAAAAAAAAAAAAAAAAAAAAAAGAAAAAAAAAGAAAAGCTTGTGGTCAAAACTGTATAATAGGACATTATACTGGCATTATTAATGTGGTCAAAACTGTATAATAGGACATTATACTGGCATTATTAATACCCTCTTAAAATAAAGTTGTAACTGCACTTTTGAAAAGAAAAAAAAAATCTGAAGCTGGGGAATTTTACAGGCTGAGGCTCTGGATTTTATGAGATTGAGGGATTTGCCCTTTTTTGTTAACTGTTTTGGTTTGTGAACATTTTAAGCATAAGGACACTCGCTGGTTGCTCAGTGTATCAACTCAGCTGAAATAGAATATGGATGGCTCAGGTCTAGGTTTTATTTTGTTATGGAACAAGCTGCCCCTTATTTCTCAGAGATGGAAAAAAAATCCCGAGTGTAAATAGCATTTGTTAGGTAGAAAGGGAAAACGGATTTGTTCTGCAGGGTTTGGAGATTTTTGGTGTGTCAAGGCTGGAGGAAAACTACCAACAAAAAGGAAAAAAAAAAAAAAAGGGGGGGGGGGGGGGGGAAAAAAAGAAATCTGTGATACTTTCAGCAAAAGTTTCACAGCCAGCAAATTGCCCAGAGCCCATCATCGCAGGGCAGCGGTGCCAGGAGCCCAGGCAGCAAACTGCAGCATCCCAGCGCGGCGGTAAGGACAGCATTTGTGTTTTCCCAATAATTCACTAGGAAATGAGTTTAACATGTGTGGAAAGGAAGGGGCTTACATTGGTGTTGTTGTAAGACATGTAGCATAGGCCCAGCGAGCGGAAGGAGTCGGCTCCAGCTTGTCTCTCGTGAAAGACGAAACACGGTTACACATCTGGTGAGAAAGAGCAGCTCATTCGCCCAGACAGCTCGCTGCGTGGCTGCTGAAAGGAGCTCCTTTGACAGAAACAAAGCCATGGGGGCTGGGGCCAGCGATTAGCGGGCTCCTGCTCGCTAAAAAACTCCTCGGCCTTAATGATAAAGAAATAGGAGGGAAGGAAATCAAGCAACCTGGCCCTAATCCTCCCGCCGTGTTTAAGGAGGCTTTTGGAAAGTAGGAATACAAACAAGGGCTTCCGCGTGGAACTCCCAGTGCACTTGGTAAAAGTTTCTTAGGAGAAAAAAATTAAAAACACAGAAAAAAATCCAAGAATATCGAATGAAAATAGACCTGAAAGCTAAAGGAGTTATTAGAAACCAAAGGTCTGGTCTCACTTTCGGGATAAATTCATTTTCCTGTGACACGTGCACTAGGATAAGTTGGTCTGGCAGTCTGTAAGGATGTGGTGCTCTTGTTTAGAAGGTGAATCCAGGACCAAAAGTCTTTAACAAGCACTTGGTTTGCTTCCCTGGACCCGTGGCTGCACAGAACATTCAGTTTAGTTATTAAGCAAGCAACAAGATCTATCAAACCCCCCAATGTAGAAAAAAAAAGAAAAGAAAAAAAACCAACCTCCCCCCCCAAGTTTGAGTGAGGTTATTAATGCACAAAGGAGAGATGTGAGTGCCCTTTCTTTTGAATAACAACCAATAAAATTGAATTGGTCTTGGTATTGTCTGGATTGTCAGGAATGCTCTTTACCAATCCAAATTTGATTAGGATTTCCTCTTTATGTTTGTGCAATTCTTCTGCCATTCACGAGATGCTGGTGGGCAGCAAGCTGCCTCCAGCTAATCCAAACAGGGTTATTAAGCTCCAGACGTATCCATGCGGGGATCCAAAAAGGGAACTTAACCTGGGCTCTGTCCTGGTGGAAACAAATAATTGCTGAGATTAGCTGAAGGCATAAAACAACACGGGGAGTGATCTCGTTGTCCTTATCCACCCCCCACTGTTTCATGGAGAAGGGAATGGCTGGGTGCTTGGTGGTGACATAGGTGAGAGAAAGTCCATGAGAGGAAGAGAAACACCAACAGAACTTTGTTGCTTTCCACTGGAAATTGACTTCAGAAGCTGGGAAGATGTCCTGACTTGGGTATTGCCTGATGTCTGTGAGAAATGCCATAAATAATTCCAGAGATTTATTTTCTCTCTCTCTCTCTCTCCATATACATATACATATATATATATATATATAATCCCGGATAACTGCAGCTTGGTTATGGGGGTTTCCTGCTTAAACTACTTCCAGAAATCCATTGGCAA
>NC_044252.1:34471708-34484208 GCF_003957555.1 Calypte anna | reverse complement strand
CCAAGGTGGTTTCTGTGACAGTCAGTGACCATCTGAAGGGTGTGTGATGTCCTTCTTTGTGCATAAGAGCCACAGTGACTGTGGGAAGCCAGCTTGCAAGGGCAGACTGCTCAGAGAGAGAACCCAAGGCAGCTGTGCAGGCAGGAAGCTCCCTGCTCCTCTTATTTAGTTTTTAATGCTGAAGATACAGAAATGTGGCCACATCAACATCTGTACGTGACCAGAGCCCAGGAGGAGTTAAGATACTGGGGGCATCATACATTTAATCATCCTTCTATCTCATCACCTGCTATTTTGCTTTTGTCTGTGCAAGTTCTCTGCTGCCTGGAGGTGATCTAAGGTTTGACTTCCCCATCCATGCCCAGGGAGGTTTCTCCATGATTCAGAGATCTGTGCTCACAGAGGTTTCTCTGCTGTCTTCCCCATGCAGATCAGCTCCCTGCCATGCTGAACCAGGCTGGGAAGCAAAATTAATTACCTCCTGTACCATCTTTGAACTCTAAGAGAGCCTTTTGTAGCTCTTCACCCACCATGCCTTTCATGATCCGGGGCAGCCTCCACTGCTCCTGCATCATGGAATCATTAGGTTGGAAAAGAGAGTTAAGATCATGGAGTCCAACCATAAAAAACAGTTGGTTTGGACCATGCTCTGAGGTCTGCTCTGAGAGTAGCTGTGGGTTTTAGGAGGGTGTAGGGAGGCCACCAGCAGACCCCAAGTGATCTCCATGTCCCACCAGCCTTCCCCTCACCCTCCTGCACCTCTGAGCCCCTTGGGACCTGCACACCCTGGTGATGAACATTGGATTTCCTCCACATCAAACACCCCACCTAACCCAGGTGCTTCTCAGGGCTGTACAGGAGGTGTGCCAGCTGAGTGCTGCCCTGCCTCTCCCTACTGGATTCGGCCCAAAGTCAGTAAAACTAAAATTGCAAACATAAAGTGACTACTTACTGGCACAGCATGCATGTTTTCACACATTCCCCCCTCTTCCTTGGGCTCCTCAGAAGACAGCAATGTAACAGAATATGCTTGAGCATATGGTAGAAGTAAGGATTGATCTGGCTCCTGAGGTAACATAATTTTATTTTGTGTGCTGGTGGCTCGTGTGACGGGTGTCTGTTTAGTGAAGTGAAGTCCAGTCATTTCAGGGATTTGGTTTTTTCCCCCCCAATATAATTTACACTCAGTAGTACCTCTGCCCAACCAGCATTGAAATCCCCCCCTTTTCTGTGCTGTTTAAGCTTCAGAATAGTTCTGACCCGTGAAGCATGACACGGTGGCCATCTCCTCCTTGCCTTTCTGCTGACACCAGGAGCCCCTTGGAGCCCCTCAGCTCCACCCCACATTTTCTGTCACCTTCCTCTGTGATTTCAGGCCAGCTTCTACCCAGCACCAAGAGCTTTGCCCTCATTTCCCCTCCTGTGATAAACTCACTTACTGATTACCTGTGATTCCTGTGCTATAATTTTCCGATTACAGGAACTCTCCTGGGGTCTGGTTGTGCACAGAGGCTTCTGGTTGGGCACAACATCATCCCAGCTCCCAGCTTATCCCAGCTCATTCCAGTGCTGGTGTAAATTCTGTGTGCCCCTGCCTCTTCCTCCAGGTGAAAGCCTGGTGTATAGGTGTAGACAAGCCAGGTTGTGTTTTAGCAAGATGGTACAGAAATAGGTGACCCAATGTAGGGACAGGTCGTGGTGTCTGCTGATGCTGCAGTCACAGCAGCCATGGGGACACCCAGTGTTGTGGGAAGGGGCTGGGACCTTTTGTCCTGGCATAAACTATGACCTAAATATAGTACTAAATCTTTTAAATATATGTATCTATATATTGCTGGAATAAGTTCTACCAGGAAGCAGTAAGCAGAGCAGATGTGTTTGTCCAAAACACAAGTGCTGTTTAGCAGATAAGAGTTGCAGCTGCACTGCTGGCTGCTGTGTAGCAGCAAACACTGTCACAACTCACAGTGAAGACTTGAGCAGAGTTTTTCCTGGCTTCATGTATTTCTTCTGGCTGAGTAAGAAGGGTTTTAACCCTAAAGAGTGTGTTTTCATGACTTTTGCCACTCAGCTCCTTTCAGATTCAAAAATACCACATTTAAAAATACTGCATGGGATTGATTTAAGTCTAATTGCTGTAGGCCTTCCAGAAACACACAAGTTGGCAACTATTCCCCCGGTCCTTTGTTGTTTCAGAGTTTAGCAGTTAAGAACAACACAAATACATTTTGTTTGTGGTGGGTCACAGGTTCAAAGAGACTTTGAAAAAATAGACTGGGGATAATTGGGTTATCAGATGCAGACACTGCAGGGAATTGAGCATTATCTCTCCTTAGTGTTAGGACTACTGGGTCACTTCCTTGCCTCCCCAGCTCCTGCTCTGTCAGCCTGACAGAAGCCAGATGACAGCAAGGGGCTTTTACTGGTTACCACCCCAAAATTCTCCCTTTCTCCGTCCTTCAACAGGTTGATTTTACGAACCATGGCCATAGTAAATAACATCTCACCTTGCTTTCTCCCCCATTGATTCAACAGTCTTTAATTGCTCGGAACACAAGCCAGAGCCTTGGATTCAAGTGAGTCTTCCCTCTCCTCCAGCTGCTGTTGCTCATTTCTATGAGACAACATCTAACGAAGCTATTGACTTGCACTTTGACATTGGCACTGCTACTGCCTTTGATTGCACTGTCAATCTGGGAAAATCTTTCAAACTCTCAGTAAAATATCTAATTCTTTAACTTCATTCTGCACAAGCTTTGCTGTCCAGCACTTGCTGTCATTGCAGAGCTGAGAGGATGCTCTGTGCTGTATGGAGGCAGAGTGCACTAATTCAGTCTTCCTGGGATTAATTCGCTATTTTTGAATATTTTATGGGTGTTTAGTATAAGCAGCTAAGATATACCTCTCTATAAGAGTTCTCAATTAACAGAGGCAGGACAGTATATTGTTTTACACACTAAGTTGGACACTTAGTGGAGGTGTCCCTGGTTGGAACAAGATGACCTTTAAGGTTCCTTCCAACCCATTCCATGATATTTTAAGATGGCTCTTTGCTTTCTGCTGCCTGGCTGCATGACTTCAGTTCTTGGGAGAAGTGTGAGAGCATTCACTGCTTGTGCCTGCTGAAGACAAGAGCTCTGACATGACCATGCCTATTTTCCACTTACTCTACTGCACTCCCTTGCCTGGGTGTTGGGCTCTTGCTCCTTGGGAAGTAGTTCAAGCCATGTAGGAAGAGTTGGTGGTCCCAGGGCATCTGGTAGAATGGAATGTGTCCCCCTCCAAGCTTTGCCACTCTCTGGCATCATGATGCCACCTTCTGAGAGACCTGAAGGAAAGGGATCTTTGTGTTGTCTTTGGGATTTATGGCTTTAAAAGATTTCCACCTGTGTCAGAAGATGGTGCTAGCAAGGAGCTGTACAACCAGCCTCAGGCTTTGTGTGCCAATGTGTATCAAGGATTTAAATCAGATGGCCAAGGTTTTGTTCCACAGTAACACTGTTCAAGTTTGCATTAAAAAATCAGGAGGTAAGAAAGCACCAAAGCACTGAATTCATCTGTCCTTAGCTGGAAATGCACTCAGAGTGTGACCAGGTAGGCACAACTGAAACCCCACATTTCAGGGAAGTTTTGCTTTTTTAATTAAAACAGAGGGAGACCCTGCTGTTTGGATCTTCACTGTTTCTCTCATGTAATACTTTGAAAACTTCCTTCATTTTGATGATTGGTATTGTTTTTAAACGGAGGAAAATAGCACTTCAGATCAATTAATCTTAAGTATTTCAGCTTAATACTGGGAATTTATTGTCACCTACTCACTTCCTCTCAGTACTGAATGTTTAATTCAAGCTTGCTTGCTTATGCCTCCTCTGTAAATTAGCATTATCCACCCCAGATCTGCTTGTTTCTGAAGAATTATTATACAAAGCCTCATTTTAAGGAGGTCAGACCCCTGCATGATGATTTGTTGTTCATGAATCTACTTTGTGCCAATTTGTGTGTGCATGTGCAATCAGAAGTGACTTGGAGTGAGTGAGATAATAATCATCTGCTGCTGATATGAAGACTTCCTCTATTCGACTACCATGAATCAGGCTGATTCCAAGTGAATGAGATTTTAATCACCTGTCACTGCCGCCAGCACTTTCTCTATATTTATGATAATTTTTTTTGTCTTTTTATTGAAATCAGTGTTGACTGAATCAAGTAATCCTGATTAGCAATCTCACTGTATCCAGTCAAGAGTGAAATGCATCAGAGCATCATTGGTACACTGAACATACTGAAATTGAAAAAAAAAAAAAAAAAAGAGGAGGAGGAGGAGGCTGAAGTGTGCTGGGATGTTGCCTTGGTTGGGGGTGAGAGCTGGAGTGGGTGAACCCTTTCTAATTGCTGCCCAAACTGGCAGGGATGGCCAGTTCTTCATGGGTGTTGTGTTGGGGTGGTGCCTGCAGGCACTGCCTGGCCCAGGGGCTCAGCCCTGCTCTGAGTTACAGCTCTGGAGGTGTAAGGGGCAATGGAGTCATCAGGGTGACATGCATGGACATCAGGGCAATGCAGGGCAGCCTTCCCAGAGGGTGGGACTGTCTTTATCTTAGAGGTTAAAAAAATAATAATAATAAAAATAAAAATGAAGATAAAAGAACGAGATAACACTCAAGACCTGTGATCTGCATCACTGCCTTGCTGAGTAAGGCCCAATTTTGTATTTTTATATGAGTTCATAGTTTTTATTTACACTGATATTTTAGCACGTGTTGTAGGAAATACCAGACCTTTAATGCTATAGGAGTAAAACCCAAATGAGATGAATAAGTGCCTTGAGAGCCCATTTTATTTAAGCTGGGTTAGACCGGTCCTCAAAAGGCATCTGCAACAGCTCCTGTAACAGCAAATGCTTCTGTGTCCCCTTCCTGGCAGGATGAGCAGGAGGTGACCCTGGTGGCTTTCAGGAGAGAAGACAACAGGGTGGAAGTGGAAAAAAAACAAAGGGGCTGTGAAAGTCCTGTGCAGTGTTTTCTGAAGGAAGGGCTGGAAGTGTGGCAATACTCTGATTGCTATTATTGGAAGCCTGAGCATGCTGCAATTAGAAAGCTCTGTGTTCAATCCAGTCCTCAAATCACATTTTGCTACAACACACAGTTGTATGAACTGTAAGAAATGACATTGCTGGAGGGGAGAAAGGGATCTTCCTCCTGTCCATCCACCCCAGCCTGTGCCTGAGTCCTGCAGCCAAGGGTTATCTTTGTTTATTTATTCTTTACATTTGTTTTCTTGTGCTTCTCGCTGTTTCTTCCATTCCCTTTGTTCAGCTCTATTCCCTCTTTTCTTCCCCTCCTTCCTTATAATCATTAATACACTTTAAAGAAAGCTCTTATGAAGAGCCTGCCAGCTCCAGGGGCTCTGCTCCTCCTGTGGCCCTGGATGACTTTGTCTTCACCCACATTTCCTCAGTCTCCATTTCTTCTTCTGCCCAGCCAGTATTTTGCCATCTGTTCTTCTCCTTCATGTTTGATTTTGTTATCTGTTTTACAACATTTTAACAGTTTTTTGACTTTCTGCCACTATGGTCCTCTGACTCTCTGTTCTGTCCTGGTCACTCCTACTCTTCTTTTTCAGATCTTTCCCTTCCCTAGTCCTTGCCATTTTGTCTCCCATGCTGAGCTGACTCCTCTCCTTTGTATTTCTTCCTGTTCATAAGATTTGTTTGGGTTGGGTCCTGCTTTTCCTTTTTGTACATGGTCTCCTTCACCCAAAGAGCAACAGCCAGCAGCTTGTGAGGTGATTTCCAGGTCTGACACTCATTTCCCAGTTTGTTTTTCTCCACAGACCTGTACCATCATCTCCTCTCAGTATCTCTTTCAGAAGGTTTGCTAAATGTGAGCACAAACCAACAGCTTCCAAGCTTCTGATGCTGCTGATGCCACAAGTGGTCTCTGTCACTGGGGTCACACTGTGGAGATGGTTTTGCATACATCACTCTCAAGCCACAGAAAAATTCTTCTCCCATAATACCATCTTTTTTTATTATTATTTTATTTGCTTCATTAAATTCTTACCCTAGGATTCAGACTGTCATGAATCTCCCTTCTTTATCCTTCTCACAGTTTTCTCCATCTGCCCCAAAGGCACTGAGAACCTTCCCTCCCCTCTTGCTCTGACCACAGCAGCTTTTCCTGTTCAGCTCTTTTAATCCTTCATCAAGAATCAACTTTTCCACCTTTCACTAATTTTCCTGCCTTCATCACACTTCTTCCTTGCTTCCCAAGTAGCTATTGGTTGCTCAGTGGTTTGCTCAGTGGTGCAAATGCCATGAGCACCCAGGAGCCTCCCAGTGTACATCACCTTGCAGTAGCTGCTTGCATGGCTCTTCTTCACTCTCTGTACAATTTTTCTCCAGCAAAAAGTACAATTTCCTCATTTTTCAGGGTGTGTTTGACCTTCTTTGTGAGGATTTCAGGCATTAATGAGCACCCTTCCCACCCCACCCCAAAAGCACAAGTTTTGGCAGAAAAAACATGGATAGAAATTTAAAAATAAATTGCCTGATGGGCCACGGATTACAGCAGCAGAAAAGTTTCTTGTTTTCTTTAGGGATTTGTGCTGGTTGTGGTGTGCTGGTGACTGCCCACTGAAGGCTGTAACTGGGGCAGATCCCCAGAGGAGAATCAGTTCTAGTTCTTTCTGAATTGTCATTAATCTCAGTCTTTCCCTCATTTGCTAATGGGACGAGTTTCTCTCCTATCTTTTTCTTTTTTAGCACATAAACAATTGCATTCTAAGAACACTCTGAAGGCAGCAAAGGCAAGCATTCAGAAGTGAAACAAAGACACAAAAATGCTATTGTAAAGGTAACCCCAGCAAGCTTGGGTTGGGCTCCCTGTGTGTTGCATTAGAACATGGGTTTAGTTCCATAACCAGAAATAGGATTCCCCTGCCACCCCCCCTCATCCTCATCCTGCACTACTCAGGATTTTTTGGTCACTGTTTGGTGTGTGGTCCTCTTGTGCCTCTCTATTAAATGCTATTCAAGGTTTGCCTGAAAAAAAAAAAAAAAGAAACAAACCAAAAACCCCCACCAGAAGTTCTTGGAGAGCTCTTCTCTGCTGGGTCTGCATCAGAGTTACTTCTACAATGTCCCTGTCACCTGAAGCATCCCTGCTCTAGAAATAGGAAACTGAAGCACAGAGAAATTAAGAATTAAGTATCTCAGTGCAAGTGCTGCACAGGGAGGTGCAAAGGATGGGATTTTCCACAGCCTGGCAGCATGTGTGGATGTTGCTGTAGCTGCATTCTGTGCAAGGGACTTACTGTATGTGCTGTAAAACCCTGTGTGGGCAGAGCTGGCTGGGTTACTGGGGAGGCAGGGTAGTTATCACCACAGCCAGCTTTCTTCCAGGTCCTGAGATAGCCTTTTCCCAGCTTTTAATATTATCAGTAAGGTAGGAATGGTTTGGTAAAAAAACCCAACACAATAATTAGTCATTCATTTCAGCTGCATGAGGAAAGATCTTGTAAAGAAAATAGTTTTAGCTACAAAATCCCACCTGACTGACTGTGGATGTAGGGGTGTACAAGAAAGCCCTTCATGCAGCTTTTTACATTCTTAAGAAAAACCCAGCTATGATTTTGTTATGCCCATGGGACACCCACAGCCCTGGAAGGTTTCAGTTTCAGCCCTTGCTGGAGAAGCTGATCCCTACAACTCACTGAGAGCAGAGAAGTGAAAGGGCTGGGGAACGGGGACAGCTGAGTGGGAACATGTTCCTCCCATCTCACTGCCAGGGAAACTCTCTCTAATTAATGAGTGTCTCCCCCCTTGAGGTCCTGATGAGGAAAAACTGCTCCAACACCTGGTTGTTTGGTCTGAGTGCTCAGGAAGGAGAGGAAGGAGCAGGCAGCAGGGAGACATCCTTTAGGGAAGGGTCAGCACTGGAAATTTTTTCACCGAGATGGGAAGGAAGATGGAGAGAAACTGAGCCTGGGCTTGGGATAATGGATGAAAGTTCTCAGAAGGAAGGGAGCTGAGAAGAAGCAAAGGGGAGAGGCAGGAGGGGTACAGGGAGTGAGGGGACCAACAACTGCACACGGATACAAATGGATGTGCAACAAGAATGAGGAATAGGAGGGGCTCCCATCAAAAAAGGTCCCGGGCTATCTGCTCTGCCACTCTGCCAAATATCCTGTTCCAAAGAGAAGGTGGCACCAAGGTCACATATTGCCAGCAGACAGATAGGAAGATCAAAAAAGAGCTACAGAGGGTCTCAAATACTCGGGGAGAACCAGGAAACCATGAATCCTAAAAAAGACAGAGAAGAAATAAATGCAAGGAAGTTGCTGGAGTTATTAAAAGATAAGATTTACAGGCAAGTTCATTTCAGTTGGTTGCCTATCCAATCAACTACAGTTGCTAATTGGATTAGTTGCCAAAATAAGCTAAGAATAGAACCTTCCCTTTTCTTATTGTTAATGCTTTCCAGGGAAAAAGTCCTTGCGGACAAAAATTAAATCTTTATTTCTAGCAACATAAAATTACCCTCTGTAAAACTGGAGAATCTTAACACTTGGTTGGACCTCTTCCTCTGCAGACCTTACAGTGGTTACAAGCCTGCAGCTACAGCATGCTGTGAGATGGAACATTCTTGTTCTTCTCCAAATCAAGTGGTTTGTGGCAGATGCCTGCTATTGTTCCCCTTTATTTTGTCATTCTTTCTTGTCCTTTCTCGAAGGATTTCATTGCTACATTGTCCACAGTTGACTTGCAGTTTTCTGGCAATATAAATACTTCTGACATAATGGAACAACCCTAGAGAAAGCCTTAGGTAATTTCAGAGTGCCCCTTAACACAGAGTACCCTGAGCATCCTCCCATCAGGCTGTCTTCCTAAAGCCAGCCCAGATGTTTCCAACACAGCTCTCTGAGAAGGAAATCAGTCCCTTTTTCCTTGCTTGATAAGACTGCACCTAAGTAATAACCTGCAAGTAAGTTGTAAGTATGACACAGGCTCTGTGCTCTATTCTTCTGCCCTGTAAAAACAACAGATGCAGTGAAATGAGCAGCACCATGATTTCTGTTATTTGTGGTATTAATTTTTTCTTTGTACTAATGCATCACCTCAAACTATAATTTCACAGCCTCCTCTTTCTTGTATTCCACCTGATAAGGACTTTTCCAAAAGATCCCCAGTGCAGCCCTCAGTTTCCATCTGCAGTGAGCAGGTTGTTCCTTGGGAGGTTCAGTTCTTCAGCTCTTATTAACTCACACATCTAAAAGCATGATTAATAAATCTAGCTTGAGCTTTTTAGCTTCAGATTTTTATTTCAGCAATGGGAAATCCTGCAACTTAGAAGTGGAAATGCTCTGAAGGCCTTTGTAAAACTTGATCACAGGTGAAGGGCAGAGGATGAGACTGAATTTGAGTCTCCTCCAGGGCCAGAAAATGTTGTCTTTGGCTTATACTGTGGAGAAGGAATGTGTGAGGTGATAGGGGTTTGGCTTCAGAGAAGGAAGTCTCACATCCAGCATGGGCACCTGCCAAATGCCTGAGTTCCCTGCAAATGGCCTGGGATGGGATGGGGTGGGATGGGATGGGATGCGATGCGATGCCCAGCGTGGGTGCTGTGCCCAGGAGCCATCATCCTTGCCCCATGTACTGGCTTGGTGTGCTTGCCAGAAGAATTTGTTGCAGCTTGAATTAAAAAAAAAAAAAAAAGTTTTTAATAGAATCCCAGATTGGTTTGGTCAGGAGGGACCTTGAAGCTCCCCCAGTGCCCCTCTGCCATGGTCAGGGACCCCTCCCACAGCCCTGGTTGCTCCAAGCCCTATCCAACCTGGGCTGAGACACTGCCAGGGATGGGGCATCGCTCTCTGGAATAATTTCAGCAAATTATTTGAAATAAGATGAAGTTTCTTCTCTCTTTTTTTACTTGCTGTACTTTAGTTAGACTACCTGGGTAGGTTCTTACTTGTGAAAGTGAGAGACACACTGGAGTATCTCACAGAACACTGTGACTACCTGGGGAGGTCATGGCTTGAGAACTGTGTTAGTTTGTAGTAACCTGTGAAATAATCACTTCACAGTCTTGCATAAAGCACAGGATTAGCCTGTTTGGTTTGTCCAATTTGGTGGTCTAATTATTGATGATTTCTGCTTTTGTTGGTGCGTGGGGGTAATGCAAAAAAAAAATCAGCTTCCAGCTGATACATACATTTCATGTATTTTCCATCCATTTAGGGATGCCACAGGAAACCACATTTTTCTAGACAGAGGGGGAAAACTTTCTTCAAAGGGTGAGGAAGTAAGAAAAAAGCAGCTTTCTAGAGACCCTCCCTTAAGATTAAGCCAAGACTTAATTCTAATTTATAAAGAAATATTAGAAGGATTAGTTAGAACCTCTTCTTAAGTCTAGTGTGAACCCCCCCCCCATCTCTCTGCTCACTGTGTGGAAAGGAGGGGAGCAAGGGCTGAGTGTGGAGCCAGCAGCTCTCCCATCCATCTCAGTGGGAAGGGACCTCTGAAAAGCTAAAGCTGCAAATTACATCTCCTGCCTTTCACCAGACCATTATCAGCTCCTCCATTGGTACAGATATGGAGAGACATTCATCTGTCCCAGGAATCCTGCCTCAGATAAGGTGCCAGCACTTCCACCTGTTACTTGCTCATCTGTTGAACCTACTCATCTGTTAAACTGGGTCTCAGGAACACACTGAGGGTTTTTAATTTGAAACTCTCATCTCTGCAGAACGTCAGCATTTATGGGCAGTGTAAAATTTCGTATCAAACTCATCAAGAGGGGAAGATACCATCAGGAACATTTATTTGTTGGTTTGAATAAGAGTAGTTGCATCCATTTCCCAGGGCTGGAAGGTCTCACAAAGCCCCTGTTACCCAGAGAGGGCAGAGACCTTGCTGCAGAACGCTGAGGGTCTTAGACAAAGGCCCAGCCCCAACCCAAAATGTCAGGGGAAGGACAGCTGATGGTTTGCAGGCTGAATTAGTGATCCAGCATGGATTTCATCAGATAAACTACCCAGCTAGCCATTTGACACATGTCTGGATATTAAACAGTTGCCTAATGTGGGGAGCAACCATCAGATCCTCATCTGGTTGTGTCCAGCTCTGGGGTGGGATGTGTGGGTGCTCATGGGGGGGTTTGGTGGGACAGACCCCTCAGAGCTGACCCCAGATCCTGCCAATCCCAGCTGAGACACCTTTGCAGCTAAATATGATCCAGCTGTGTGGAACAGTGCTGATCATGGGAAAAGTTTGGGGAGCCACCCAGAATGTCATGCAGCTCTACTAATATTAGCTTTAGCAACTCACAATTATAATGACTAATTGGAGCCATCACTCATTGCTATTGAGTTCCCAGGTGAAAACTATGGACCAGAACCTCCATTAGCATAAATTAGCATTGGAAAGTCAATTAAGTTACACTGATTTTACACTAGTTTTACTGTCTTTCATAAGGCTGAGAGGGGAAAAAAAGGCCCATTTCTGACTTCAATTATCTGTTTTTTTCCCCACCAAAGCAAGTTTTTGTTACAGTTCCTAGCAGGTCTCCATAACCCCAGCTTTTCACCTAGAATATCTCACCAGTGTGGTTCCACTGAGCAGAGCAGGCTCCCATATCTCTTTTGTTGACCACAGCCTGTGCCTTGGTCTGGGTGAGCTGGGTTATTGCTGCTCTGACTGCAGGCTTCAGGAGGGATAAAAGATCATTTTCTGTGAAACATCTCCTCTGGAGAACTTGGTCCCAGTCCCATGAGATGAATGGAGAAGTGTTTTTTTTTTTTCTGTCCTCTGTGTGTGTATGCAAGGGGAAGAACAGAAAAAATATGAAAGAAGAGGGTAAAATGTGTCATGTGAATACTAGCACTGATTTAAGGAAAAAAGAACATTCCCATTAGCATTATATTTATAAATGGGTGTGTGAGTGCCTATATACATAGCTTCACAGCAACAACATTTTTCTGTAACATAAATCTTAATGGAAATCTGGCAGAAAAAAAATCTGCAGCTTGATAGATAGTATAAACTCCAAGCAGATGACTCTAAATGTTTTACACTAACTTGAAGTTATCAGAGACATTCAAGAGAGTGTTCCTGAAGAGAGGCCTGGGCAAAACCCCCTGTGGTTTATCAGTTTATATATTTCAACAGAAATATGTAACTGAATAAGAGTGTATGAACGATATGGTGGTGAAAATGAGAATTAATGGGAGCCTAACAAATCCAGTGCCTTTGGGGATATGGGGAGCCTACAGTTCATAGGTGCTTGTTTGTGACTTAATTTTAAAATTGAAAAAAAAAAAGAAGAAAAAAGAAGAAAAAACCACAGTGGGAGAGCAGGCAAGGTTTTGGTTTGTTTTGGTTTGTTTGTTTTCTTTTTTGTTTTGTTTTTGTGTTTTTAAAAGAGATCACCTTACATCTGCAGGGGTAGAGCAGTGTCAGGCTGGCTCCATGCCACTGCAGGGACTGGGCAGGAGGAGAAGCCTGA
>NC_044252.1:34456708-34464208 GCF_003957555.1 Calypte anna | reverse complement strand
ACCCTTCTCAATCAAAAGCCTAAGCTTCTGCTGGAAGTTTTTTGTTGGTAGTGCTTTGACATCCCTCTGGAAAAAAAAAAGAAACAAACCCATACAGGAGGTGTTTGTGTGTGTGGACACGTGCACGTGTGTAAATAATAGGAAAATAAAGATGAATGTGATGATAAACACAGTTAATATTCTGCGAGGGTGATGGAGCTGCTGGACTTCCTGATAAATACTGGGAATTATTGTGCACCCAAATGATAATTATAAAAAGTTGGGAGGGGGGTGGCTGGAGGTTTTTTGCACTTTACTTAAACAGTGCAGATAGAAAAAGAATATATATAGCAGTTTAATTTGATCTATTTATAGTACTGAGAAGGGGCATCATTTTATATTGGATATGCTGTGAAAACTGTGGGAGACAAACATGTTGCAATTTCACAATCTTGTTCTTAATATTATTGAAAGAGAGCTGTTCTTGGCAGTAATAAATTTAACACAAAAATCAAATACAAAACAAATTTATTCTTCCAGAGCTGATACCCCAGTCATTTCTTTCTTGTCTTGCATTAAGCTTTAAAATCAACTGTCACTCCCTATCGATTGCATCTGAATTGTTATCTATATTTCTCAAAAGTACTCTTGACAGTTAATACAGTGTAAATTATAATCTGGGGAAATGCTGCTTGTATTTGGCAGCAAATTGCTTAGATTCTGACTAAAGCTGCTTTTATTTTCCATCCTTTTCTTGAGGCCATCTATTCTAGTAAGGATCATTCAGTCCAAATTATTTTAAATTTACACTCAGCTACTATGTAAATCATATTGTGGAAATCAGTGTAGGAATCAATCCTGGATTCCCCACAGCAGCTGAGTGGAGAGGTATTAAATTAATAAAGCCATGGCAGAGGCACAGGGCTGGTTGGGGTTCTGCTTTGCATTGCAGCTCCTGCTCAAACCAGGTGAACCACCAGCAGGTTCCTTTTGTGCACCTGCAGAATTTTAACAAGGCAGAAACCAGGCAGCTCTGCCATGGTCAAAAGCCAAGAGTGATGGTTTGGTGGATGGAGCAGGGTTTGAAGGGAAGAGGAGGGAGCCTGTGTCTGCAGTCCTCAGAAAGTAGGCCAGTAATTAAATGATTGCATCACTGGAATTTAACTCTTCTTTAGGAAGAAAATAAGTATGCAAGGACAAGGAGAGGAAAATTAATAAATCTCCTGGCTGGGTGGAGCTTGGCAGGACTGCCAGCTCCTTTCCTAAGGCTGACCCAAGGCCTCCTCTGGGGATTCTCTCCTCAGCATCCCCAGGACAAATGCAGAGTTCTGGCTCTGTAATTTCAGATCAATTTGTGTCCCAATTGGCATTCACTCTGCAATAAGGCAGAGAACAGTCCATTCCAAAACTGCAGCTGAGGTGAGACTGATGCTGGGCTGGGTGTGGGCACCACCTTGGGAAGTCAGCTCCAGGGGATAGACCTTAAATAGCACTCAGGGCTGTGCCTTCAGAGGGCAAGGAGTTTGTGCTGGGGGTGTGAAAGAACATCATTTTTATGTTTTTCAATATCAACATTTACAGTGTGAATGTCAGAGGGATGGTGAGCAGCTCCCTGTGCAGCAGGGCCCCTCTTGCACCCCCCATGGGGATCTGCCTGATGGCAGTGGCTGCACTGGGGTTTTGTTTCATGTCTCTCAGTGGTGGAGAGCAAGGCAGACAATAAGACTTGTAATCATTTTCTCATTTAATTATTTTCCTGACTGTAACATGTGTGGTCAGGGTAGCAGGAAATGTACATACAAAATCTCCAAGTAGGTCTGTGGATGGAGGGCCTGACATTTACATCTTTACCTGCTTCTAGATAGTTCTGGCAAGACAGTGTCACAGGTACCACTGGCAGTCTAGAAATTAAAAAAACAGCAAACAAACAAACACAGAAAAAACTGCAGTAAAGTTGTGGGGTCTGATGGCAAATGCCAACTGCCCATTAGTGCCTAGGATCTCCTTTTATTAAAGACTATGAGTCAGCAAAGTCAGAACTTGTATTTTGAAGCCCTTCATTTAAATTCCTCTACTTTTTATTTAACATCAAGCAGACTCCCTTCTTAAAAAGGCCAGGGATAGGCAGAGGTGGAGAGGACTCTCAGAGTCAGGCTGGATAGCCTCTGAATCTGAACCAATAGGATTAGCATCAAATAACAAAACGAGATGTTTTGTACTCTGGATAATTCCTAGTGGGAGAAATGCCAATAATGAATTTAAATGCTGCAATGTGACTTCTTTTTTTTTTCTCTCTTGTGATTGTTCTGGACTCGTGGGCACTGGGCTGCAGGGTCTGAGGGCAGGGGACTTCTCTGCTCAGGGTCCTGGAGCAAGGAGTCAGAGGCAATAAGAGAGAGCAACACAAGGAGAAGGATGTTTCTCTGACTCTGAGCTCAGGTATTATGGATGTATCACTGCTGCTTTCTGGACTGAAATCAGAATTTCTCAAGGCTTGATTGTTCCTTTGCTTTTAGTCATGGGAACCACTGACACTGCTCATCTCCTATGGCTAAATGATGTGTTCAGAGTTAGCTGGGCTATAGATTTAGTCTTGCTGCTGTTGCACAGAGTCCATTGTCAGACAATTTGTCCCACTCAATTAGACTGAGTTGTCACCTGGGAAGTGCTGAGCTACCTCAGCCAGGCAGCCCCCAGGTTGCCCTGTGCTGGGATCCTGCCCTGCCCCAGTCCAACCAGTTCACCAGCTGGGGGAGAAGAATTTTGAAGCTCTCTTTCTCCTGATGCTTCTTAGAGAAGGAAGGATGGGTCCAGGCTGCAACATTTGCATCCTCCAACTTTAGGAGCAGGTTACTACACAGAGGAACGTGTTCAGGAATGTTGAGGGGGAAAGTCAAACACGAGTGTTTAATTTCTGGCAGCATTAGAGATTTTATCCTCTTCACAGCTCATGATCTGAGATGGTTTTTGACTGCAGGGTGACTTCTCACCTTTACAACCCTTTCTACTCCTGGTGCCCACTATACCTATTTTCCAAGGTGTGAATCAGGATTGTGTAGTGAAGGAGACTCCTCTGTACCATCCTCTGGTCATTTGCTGCTGAGCTTCAGTAATTTTAGTGTCTGAGGCAGAGGAGGGAAGGGGCCAGTACTCCAGATGGGTCCTGCTGACCCAAGGAATCAAGTCTCAAACATAATTTCTGTGTTTATTTCTGTCACATATTTTCTGTGTCATCTTGAACAAGTCATGACCAGTTTTTTCAGCACCACGGCCTCCTCTGTGTCTCGTCACTGTCCACAGCCACTCAGAGCTTAAATTGTTGGTGTGCTGAATGCTCACCCTGCCTCTGCCACCACCAGGACCTGGTGGCTGGACTGGGCCCTAAGCCACTTGTGATTGTGCAGGGTAACTGCAGAAGAATGCCCTGGAAAATACAAAATACAACCTAAATAATAGGAAGAGATTCTTTGGTGTGAGGGTGCTGAGCCCCTGGCCCAGGTTTCCCAGAGAAGCTGTGGCTGCCCCATCCCTGGCAGTGTCTCAGCCCGGGCTGGATGGGGCTGGGAGCAGCCTGGGCTGTGGGAGGTGTTCCTGACCATGGTCCTTTCCAACCCAAACCTTTCTGTGATTCTCTGAAATAAGATTCCAGGCTGTTCCCAGCGGAGTGGATCAGGCAGTGGTCAGCCAAGCTGTTGCTGGCAGGGCATGGATGTGCTGCAGGTTGTGGAGGTGCAGGTGGAGCCAGCCCTGAGGTCACACAGCAGGGTCCAGCAGGTTCAGCCCCAGGCTGGTGGTCAGGATGGCACCAGCCCAGCAGAGCTGCTCCCAAGCTCTTTGTACTTCACCCCGACTGAAAGGCAGTAATGCAGCAGTAATGTCACCTCCTGCAAGGGCAGTGCTGTTAATTCTGAGATGCTTAAATGTGATGGGGGAAACGTCTATGAGGAGGTTGATAAGACATTGACTTAATAAATTACAAGGTTAGGAAGATGTGCCCTGTGGAAGTCACGGTGCTACATATTTTTTCAGGGAATATAAAAAACGTGTGAGGTAATGTTAATCATCACTCTCCATCCTCCACCCTGAGCAGGACAGCTATTCTACATACGAGAAAGTGATAAAATATAATCATATAATTTAATACTTATAAATCAATACTGTGTGAAGATTGTGCAAGCATTTGTTAACTTGCGGGCAGTTGACAGTGAGCATTTCTGTAATGGAAAGTCTTGAATTTGCAGAGAGATGTTATTGGAAGGAGCAATGAAAAAACTTGTATTTATTCTGGGGTATTTACAAACTGACGTGCTGTTCCATTTCGAACGAGACTGCAAATCAATGATATTATCCTCTAACCACTAGGATCATAATTTGCCAGTTGTTTAGTTGGAGGGAGTTTTTTAAATTAAAAAAAAAAAATCATAATCATTACACCAACAAGGAGACTGATTAATTAATTAGTTCTCACTGTGATATTTCGATGTACCAACTTTCAAAGTGTCCAGGACGAAGCTAAATTACTTCACTGTTGTTCTGGCTTGGCATTTATGGTAATTTGTCAAGCCTCTATGCAGTAATGGATTGGCTCATATAAGGCAGGCTATAATTGCAGCTGTTAGGTAGGGCCACCTTTATCTCAGCCTGTCTGAGTCCCCATTCCTGCATGATTTCTTGCTGTGCCGAAGCCATGTGTGTCTTGTTTTGTTTTAATACATTACTGACCCAGGGTCTCGGGTTACTGGGGTTCCTGTCATACATTTAGTTCCACTCTCATAAAGGACCGTGCAAAAAAATGCTGGAACAAGGTAACAATCATTGCTCAATATACTAAGTATAAATGTCAGAGTGTAAAACTTGACTGCAGGAGAACAGTGCAGGAGGAGATAATAATTGAAAATAGGAGGCTCCGAGCTGCAACGGGGAGGCTGTGAGTTAGAAGGGCTCCTACAGCATCAGGCCATATGTCTGCTATGTCTGGTTTAGCATTAAAAGCTTGATACCCATCACCTCCTTCCTGCATAGATCAGGCTGCATCAGCTTGTTGGATCCTGGGGGCTGGAAGTGTCCTTGCATGTTCTCCTCTGTGATGGGAAACCCAAAAGGAGCCCCAACACCCTCACCTGCAGGGTGCAGGAACCTGCTGTGCTCAGAGAGTTTACTGGAAGGAAGAGTTTGTTTCCTTGTTTAATGTGTTTAAAGCATTTTCTTCTTTTGTGATCCTACCTTTTCTCTGACACACCACTTACTTTTCCAAGTGTCTAAGTGTGACAACAGCTGTTTGCTAAACTTCTCTTTTAATCTTCAGTAACTTACATAATTGGAGAAGTTAACAGGTTGTTCACTTAATAGGGATCATTTAGACAGGATTTCTTTAATAACTTGCTGGAAGGGGGAAAGCCCACTCTTGGCTAATATGGAGAATATTTTGCATTTATTATGGGGGAAAATTTTCAGGTAGGAGGTGAGGAGACAATTTGGGAATTTTCGTTAGCTGAAGAACTGCATATTAAACATGAATTGTGATTTTCCATCTGGCCCTACTGGTTAGGAAGCTGCAGTTGGGCATGATCTTCACTGTCAATCAAGAGTCCCCAACTGCGAGATGCAAACCTCATGACGAAGCCCACCCCAACTCATTAAACCAAAGCAAACTGTATGAAGTGCGCCGCTGTGTGATTTTAATATTTGGTGCATGTGACAGGATCATTTTAGTGATTTGCAGGATTTATCTCCTCTTAAAAGTACTGCCTAAGGCTACTCTAATTGGTAGGAAAGCAAATTCCCCCTTCTCCTCCTGTCACTCTTTGTTTTATTTACTGAGAACTGCCGAAACCTATTTACACAATAATGAGGATAAATCACCGTGATGCTTTCAACACAAAGAGAAATGTTGCGTGAGTTGAAAGCTGTACAATTAAAAGGAAATCCAAAATATTTCTGAAGTAGTGTCTACAGTTAGTGATAGTGAAATAAAATTAAGACAAATGGTCGGGGTGTACGTTGCAGCTCATGCAGATAGGCAGCTAAAATCAAAATTCTCCAGGCATCTTTTATGACGGACAATTTCATTCAAGATTGCAATTAAGTAAATGTGTGTGAGTTGCTGACAATAGCCCAGATGTTCCCCCTGAACACATATGCAGCTCTTGTGTTCTTCTCCAGGACATGGAGCTCAGCTACCTCTGCCACAGTTGTCTTCTCCATGAGGCACCCACAA
Source organism: Calypte anna (assembly GCF_003957555.1). Classification (NCBI taxonomy): domain Eukaryota; kingdom Metazoa; phylum Chordata; class Aves; order Apodiformes; family Trochilidae; genus Calypte; species Calypte anna. The sequence goes on along the minus strand of NC_044252.1, from coordinate 34,458,012 downwards.
GCGTGGGTTGGAGATCCTATGGATGGAGAGGGTGTGCAATTCCACCTCATCCACTCTTCCATCCTGGAGAAGTTCCTTGCAAACGAGGTGGTGGCTTCATGCTAATCCCATGTCAAGGTGAATGCTACACCTGAAGCCAGGGGCTACCACCCTCCTGTGGATCTCAGTGATTGCTCTGTTGGGCCAATGCTGACTAAGAGTTTCCAGATTTTTCCCTTGGCTCTCTTTCCTGGGGAAGAACAAACTGTGGGGGTTGTTGCCATGGAGTGAAGAGTGAGCCCTTGTTCCTGGGGTCTGGTTCTGTGCTCCTTGCCTGCAGACACCCTCTGGAACAACCTGGTCTGAAAATAGGCTGCTCAGCACCTGGTGCTTTTTAGAAAGAAAGAGAATGATCTTGAAGTGCTTACTCACAAACCTTGTGTAGTGCTATCGTGAGAGGTTTTATATGTGTTCTGATAAATAGTAATTAAAAATCAAATTAAGATGTGCACCGCTGAGAGGTCTTTGCTCTTACCTAGTTTTTAGTCCATACTGTAGCAACCAGATATCAGAAGAAAACCAATCTGTATTTACCAGGGCAGGTGACAGCAATGAAACCCCTCTTTACTGGGTGCACTCTGTCTGCTCTTTAGTTTGCCTGAGCACAAGCTGCTGGGTCTCAGGTTAGACCATCCTCTTGAAACCCAGGAGACACCAAAGTGCACCATGAAGAGGAAATCATGAGAAACAGGCTCCCCACTTCTGCAGGATGTGCAGGCAGCTTGCTGGTGCTGAGTGGTGGTGCCAGAGGTGGCAAAGTGACAGGGCAGTGCCAAATGGTTCTGCCCCTCTGGGTCTGTGTGCTGTCATTCACCAAGGATTTCATGAGATCCCAGACTGGTTTGGGAGTTCCAACCTCCTTCCAACCTCCTTCCAACCCCTTCCCACACCTCCCACCAGCCCAGGGTGCTCCAAGCCCCATCCAACCTTCAACACTGCCAGGGATGGGGCAGCCACAGCTTCTGGGGGCACCCTGGGACTCAGCACCCTCACACCCCAGGTTACACCCAGCAGCTGCTGAGGCTCCAGCACTGAGCAGATCCCTCCCTTGCTGTTAAGTGCAGTGTAAGATACCAATAAGTGTAATAATGAATAATTAAAGCTGGATCTCTTATTAGAACACAGGTTTCATGCTATCAGTAAATGGAGCTTCATTTTCACCAGAATGAATGGGGAAGAAATTCTTTCCACAGGATCTTCACGAGGTATTTTTCACAGTTGTTGCAACAGAAAGCTAACATAGCCCAGCAAAATTACAACATCAG
>NC_044252.1:34444208-34446708 GCF_003957555.1 Calypte anna | reverse complement strand
TAAAGAGCCCCATTGGCTGCGGGGCAGCCCGCCAGGACTGGGCTTAGGAGGGACCAGCTCAGCCGGGGACCTCAAAAATTTTCCCCCCATCATAATTTACGGGCGGGCGCTTGGAGTTTTATCGCTGCTGTTAAAGACCCAAAGTGCGCTTGTTGGCAGTGAGAAGAGGGAAGGGAGGAAGGGCTGCCCCACCAGCACTGCCCACCTCGCCCTGCTCACAGTTAGATGGGAAGCTGCAGAAAGTGGGGGGTTTAATTTTCTTCTCCTGGGTTGGAAAAAGGCACCAGGCACCATTGGATGGCTGGGGAAACAAAGGAGGGAGATGTGTATCCAGAGAAGGGCAGAGGGGCTCTGGTTAGCAGGGATGCTGCTGTAAATATCCGAGCTGTACAAATGGGCTGTGTCTGAATAAAAAGCTAATTACCAGAGAGTTCGTTTAGTCAATCCATTTGAGAGAGCTGATATAAATATGGAGGAAATAACATAATAGTAGTTTTAGTGAAGAACTGCCTTAGGACAAAGACAAAGAATAAAAAATGTCTTTTGTATTTACTTGAAACGAATGGTATCAGGTGAAAAATATCTGTCTGTACTTGTTCAGATTTAAGGCCTACAAATTTGCACCTTATTTCAATTTCCTGCATGCACTGAGGAAGTGCAAATAGCTTATTCAGAGGCAGATTAATGCAAAAGAGCTGAGGGGGGACATAAATCTACAAGCAGTGACTTGTACCATCATGTAAGTGTAATGATTATCAAACTGAAATCAGGTCTCAGAGTATCAGCTTAACACAGAGAAAATTTGCTTGATGTGAGAGTATTAAAGTCATGCTATAATATATCCATACACTGTGACTAAATTTTATAGTTCATGAAGCATATTAGTATTACACTATATCCTGGTACATTCAAAAGGTGATTTCCATTTAGATGCTCATTTTTCATGAAGATAAATATGACATGAATCATAATTTCCCTGAAGTAAATATTACAAATAATAAAATACTCAGGCAAGCAAGTTGAGGAATGACAGTAATGTTTTCCATTTGTATGGTAAGTGGTGAACCTTGTGGCCTATCAAGTAACAAATTGAATGTTTAATCTTTCTCCATGCAGATTGAGGATGGCAAAGTAGCAGCCCGTCTCACAACAAATTGAGAGTTCTCTGGTGGCTCATGGAGTATCAGCTATTTTGTCTTTGGAGGCCAATAGAGAGTGTCAGCAGAGCTTTGTCAAAATATATCACAAGCATGAAGTTGTAAAATTGCAATTTACAGCAAAAAGACTTTGGGATAACTGGCAAATCTTAGGCATGCTAAACACATGGCAAATATTTAGAGAAGCTTTGTAAGGCAATTTAAATATTGTTAGGGGAAGTTGGTTAGCATCTGTGGAGTGTCCCAAAGGTGAGGAAAAACCTGGATCCCATCAAATAGCAAATATTCCACCTGAATAATCAAAATAGGGGTAGTTATGGATATCCAGAGAGGGAGGCAAAGCAGGAAGTTTCGGGTGTTCTAAGGCTGTTTTAATTTGGGAATATTTCCAAGGAGTAGAGCACGTTATTGAAATGCTTTCACCGGACCTAATCTGTTACATCTCCTGTTACCCCTTTCTCCCTTGGATTTTTGGATACCTCCACTTTGGAGATAAAAGCAAAGCTGAGGTTTTGGCAGCTCCTGTTGTGATAACCTCCATTTCAGCATGATATCATACCAGGGGAGGGAGGGGGAGCTGAATTTCAGGTCTCAGGGCTGTGCCAGGGCTGTGCCAGCCGAGGCTGCTGCTCTCTGCCGTGGTTCAAACCTGCATGTTCTGTACAAGGAGGGGGATGTTCATTTTGCTAAAGGTTCTGTTGTATATTAATTTTAAGTTGCAGTGTCTGCACTACAAGATGACACTACTAGCATTTTGATTAAGGATTTTATACATGAAAAAATTTTCATTATCTTAGTTCCCAGTGATCTCTCAGGATTGGTTGGATTCCTGACCTGCAGCTGTGTCTCGGAGTGTCAGGATAAATGCTTGTGTATTAAAGTGCGACCTATGCTGTTTTCTCTGTTACATGAGCAATTAATGGGGCTTTTTACTCTTGGGAAAGTCAAGACTCTTCATAACAAAACATGCACCTTAGTGGATTTCGCTCATTTTTCTTTCTGATCTGAGAGCAGTGTGATAAAGTTCTCCCTGTGACCCAAGATGCAGCATGCTTAAATTGTACACAGATATTGAATGCTGAACAAAAAACCAAACCCAAAAACTTGATTTTTTTTTTTTTTTCCCTCAGGAAAAGTCACTTTTCAGAAACCAAAATTTGAAAGTAATTGTGAAATAGTGTCTCAACATTCTTGGGCTGTGAGACTGATTTATCTCAGACAGTTTTCTGTAGTTAAATTCATAACTCTGCTGACTCCCTGGCATCTTCGAGGGGTGGGTGGGGTACCCAGGGGGCAGATGAGAACCCGTGTGTCTCCTCCAGGGCTGTGTGACTGTTCTGTGG
>NC_044252.1:34426708-34434208 GCF_003957555.1 Calypte anna | reverse complement strand
CCGCAGGTGTTGCCTCATTTACCTCCCGACAGAACGCGGCCTCTAATTGCACAGCGGTTGTTAGGAAAAATTGGTGGGTGGAATATCAAGTGACTCAGGGCTGGCAGATGGGCGGCGAGAGGCATCGCTGGCTAAGTGTATAGGTGAGGGGAGTTAATAAAAGATGTAAATTTTTTTTTTTTTTTTTTTTTGCTTAAAATAGTGAAGTCTTGGGGTAGGCAATACGTTTTAATTAAGGCGGCTGCAGTCCCCTTGATAGCAGTGGGGAAAAAATCGGAGCGAGGGAGCATCACCAAGGTGGCATTTCTCTCTGTATCAGTATTTTAGGAATAGCTCGGTGTGTTTCAGACAGATCAGGGTTTTCACCCCTGCCAGGCTGTGTTTAATACACAGACCACATTGGTGTGTACAATGCAAACCAGAGCAGGGAGAGGCAGATGTGGAAAGGTTTGTGCTCTCCTTGTCCTCTCCTTCTGTTGGTAGCCACAAAGTTTGAGACATGACCAAGTGGAGCTCCCATCCAGATCCTTGCTTCTCACTGTGTGGCAGTGATCTTGTGCCAGGTGTGAGCAAAAAAAGTGTCCAGCCCTGTTCTTCCTGAGGCTGGGATGGGTTTGTAGCATCCTTGGTCCTTGCTGGTCAGCTGAGAGAGCAACCAAGTGGAGTGTCTTCTGGCAAGCTTTGAGACAACCCTGTCTGAGATGATTTTTAACTTGTGTTGACTTCCTCTGAATGACTTGTCTTGATGCCACCTCTGCTCCATGAAAACACTGATTAAAAAAAATAAAATAAAAGATCTAAGGGCTCAGGAAGGCAGCAGAGCTGAAATATGAGTGGTGTCTGTGTTCACCCCTGCTTCAATGTTTTGCCCAATGCTCAGGTTCATCCTGGTAAAGGTGAAGTTGTCAAATTCCATCAAGTATGGGTCTTCTTCACCAAATAATTGAAAAAAACCAGCAGTTCCAGTTGATGTTTAGTGAAAGGGTGCTTAATGGCATTTTTTTTTTTTTTATGTGATCTCTCTGTATGGAAACAATTCATCACGAATGCTTCACGTTAAAACCAATCCAGGAGGAGCAATACTTAGCATTCCTAGTACACAAATCATTGGAGAATTTCAGAGCAATTTACAAACATTAGCTCAATAAGCCTCACAACACCCATTTGAGATCAGGAAAAAAAAGAGAAGATACTGCTCTCCAGCCTGGCTGTGGCACTGAGGAGCTATGAAGCTGGAAGCTCTCCCCAGCTCCTGCATCCCCCATCTCAGGTGATCCCAAACCCACAGGGGCATCAGTTGGTCCTTCCACACCATGGGAGCCCATGGGGTGAGGATGTGCCAGCAATAACAGAAATGACAGAAATGCCATTATTTGCAAATTGGAGATTGCAAAAAAAAAAAAGAAAAAAAAAAGAGGGTGAGGGTTTTGCATGCTCATTGATGGTGTCCTTGCAACTGTGTCCTAAAAAACCTGAGAACAAAAACCTGGACAGCTAAAACCCCTTTCCACATTTTGGGATAAGAAGTTTTGAGGAAATGTGCATTCAGCTGAACTGTCAGCACCAATTTATTTATGCACAGCTTCAGTAAACCTCATCACTTCCCTCCTTGCCTCTCTGATGTGAGAGGTTTCTCCTTTGGCATTAGCATCCTGTGTTAATGTTGGAGTCCTGCTCAAAGTTCAACTGGTGGTTAAAATCACCAGTTTGTGATATGAGGATACTCCCACAATGCTCCTGTCTGATCCCCAAAGCTCCATAGGGGTGAGCACAGTGTTGTGCAGCCTCAGTTGTACTTCCCATGGCTGTGGTTTGGTTGTGTTGGGTGCTGAAGAAGGGAGGAGGCACCTGGCTTGCCTCCTGCCAGGAATGCTGTTGGCACACAGAAACTTCTGTGAAAACAGCTCCATCCCCTATAGAGATTAGCATGAATAAATAATAGTCATTCATAATCTAAATATAAAGGCTCTGCATAACCTTGCTTTTTAATGTGTGTGGAGCTGGGCAGCACAAGCTGCTGGGCTGGTGCATCTGAGAAGCTCTGGGTGAGGAGAAGGTCCTGAGCTGTCATTAGCTGTCAGTCATTAGTCAAAAAGCAGACCCAGAGAACATTTTTTAATTATGACCCATGAAAACATAGCTACATAATGGAAAGAGGAGGCATTAGGCTGGGAACCATCCTCCTGCATGGCCTGAAGGGTGGAGCCATCCCATATCAGCCCCTTCCTCCAGTAGAGGAGGGTGGCTTGAAGGAGTCTGCACCTTTCCAAGAGCTTCTCTTTCCTCCAAGTGCTCCCTGTGTTCCCAGAGATGCCTGGATGGGAAGGGCTGGTGCTCAGTAATTGCTGGTTGCTGCTCAGCAAAAAACGAGCTGGATTTCAGTCCCTGGGTAGAGTGGCTCCTCACTGTTAAAGGCTGGCAGAGGTTGGAGAGGTCGTAAGACAGGGCCTAATTTGCCATGTTCCTTTCCTTTCAAAAACAATGAGGGAAGCAGGGCCTTGCCGATGGGCAGATCCTGCCAGGATCTCCCTGGAGTCAGCAGGAGTTGGATTGAGGCCTTTGAACAGCCAGAGTTTCCAAACCGGAGGCAAAGCCAAGTGTTTTTTGGAAGACTGATCATTCATTACCTTGGAATTTCTTGACATAGAGGTCATTACTGCTAATATAAGTTGTGAAAAAAAAAGATGTATTAAGAGAAAAGAAAAGAAAAGAAAAGAAAAGAAAAGAAAAGAAAAGAAAAGAAAAGAAAAGAAAAGAAAAGAAAAGAAAAGCAAAAAGACAAATTCTCATCTGGTGTAAGTCATTGCCTTTGAAGTCAATGAGTCACTGAAATCAACTTTCTCACACCGGGCTAAGGATATGGCCTGGAGTCAATACATTTGTAGTTGTTGAAAAATTAAAAATATAAATTTGCCTTTCCCTGGCAATAATGTTCTGTTTACAACAGAGATCTTATGAGTTAAAATAAGTTCATTAACTAATAGGAAAGTAATATTTCACCACCAGTATTCTTTGGGGTATAACTACTTGTGATTAAATTTTATTAAACTTTTAAAAAATTGGATTTACATTTTGATAAATCTAATAGATTTCAATTTTGTATCTTTATAGATTCTTTCTAAAGTTTTTCCTCAAGTGCAATCAGAACTGTCTGAAGAATGCAGGCAACCCACGAGACATGCGAAGATTCCAGGTACAGACCCCTCCTAAAGTATAACTGATATGTAAAAGACTTCTATCTTATTATTGTTGAACTTTTAAAATGAAAAAGCAGTACCAGTGCTTCTATTTAGTGTAGAGCCAATGCTGTATGAATTTGAAAAAAAACCCTGCTGGTTATTTTACACTTCTGCCACTTTTTAAAATGGTGGTTGTTGGAACTCCCTGAGTCCTGCAGTGGACAGTAATGGCCCAGTGCTGAAGTCTCTCCTCAGAAAGTATTTCCACAGTTTCCCTTCAAACTGCCCCACGTGTTGCAGTGAGAGATGTGCTCAGACCCACTGAGGCTTTACCTGGGTAGAGCCAGTGGCAGAAGTTTGGTGACAGATGTGACCGTGGCTCCCAGGGAAGTTTGGCTCTTACATGGGGTGGGTGTTTCACAGTCACAACTTGTAAATCCAACAGTGGTGGTCCGACCCATGCATTTTTAGTCCAATTGTGTTAGAAAATGTTTAATACTTCACTTTGTTCTTACAGCTTTTGAAATACCCTGTGGTGAACCATAACACTATAGAGAGACAGCTGACACGATGGACGAATGATTTCCTCTGTATTTGGGGTCATTTGAAATGCTTGCTAGGAAATACGTGCTTTTCATTTCAAAAGATTTCACAGGGAATCATACTTGAGCCTGCTAATAAGCCAGTATTGAGATGTTAAAAAGTTCATTATTTTTGAGAGGAAAAACTTGTGGTCAAACCTGATAGCAAAGCATGTGATGCCTCGCTTCATGCCCAGCCAACCAACCAGTGAAGCCAGCACCCTTGAGCCAGCCAACAGAAAAGTTCTGTAGCTGAAAAAAAATAATTCTTCAAAACAACTGAGCCAGGCTTCCATTTTTCATGCATCTCAGCTTCATGTGGCATTGGTGATATTGATCCATCTGAACAGAACAGAAGGTCAAACCTGGAATGAGCAGAAATGTCCTCTTTGTCTCACCGATGACTAAATGAAGCATCAGTCATGAGTGGTCTTGTGGTTGACAATGGAGCCAGAAGGCACTAGAAAGACTTCCCTGGGTCTCTTTAGCTAATCTCCCTGCCTCTCAGAAGGTTTAACTGGACTTAACAGTATGTCAGATCTTGCACAGTGTTTTTAACTGGTTTCACTGTCTCAGCACCTTTCTTTAGGTGCACTGCAGGAATCAGCCGATACAACAAAGCGTAGCATGTCGACTTTCTTTTGCTGAACTACAGGATTTTCCCTTGGTGACTGACCTATATATACATGACAGAACAAAAATAGTTGTCATTTTTATATACCCCTTCCTCTGTCTTTTTAATAGATTGTGTTCTAGGAACCAAATCCCGAAATCTGTGCTGAAAATCACTCTTGTGTGTTTTGCAATATTACTTAAAAGTGGGTGAAGCCCATTATGAGTGCAAGCAGATAGCCCAGTGGCCTGGCAGCAGCTCTGCAGCCGTGGTGAGCAACATTCCCACTCTCCCGAGTGGCTGTTGGTGAGAGTGGAAGTGTCCACTTCTGGGATGAGAAGGGTAGGGAGCGAGCAGGCTGGCAGAGAGCTGCCCTGGGGCTGTTGGAAAGGGTACTGCAGATGGCTGTCTCAGAGGAGAGAGGAGAGCAGAAAAGGTGCTGTGAGAGCTGAAAGTTAATTATGGCTTGGGAATAAGAGAGAGGATCAGAGGTGATCCAAAACATAGAAGCAGACAAGAATTTTCTTCTGGTATCTCCCAAAGCTAAACTTTGTCCTACCTGCTGCTGCCATCACTGGTAGGGCTGGTAACTGACCACTGGCTTTACACCTAACATTAAACCTCAAAGAACACACTTTGGGGTGTTTGCTTCATGGAGGGAATGTGGAGCCCACACCACAGGGCCCATGATGGAGTATTTAAATAAGATGTAAATGTCTGTCTGGTACAATAGCAATTGACTTCTGGAGCTGTGTTCCACATGCACACCTCAGGGCTTCCCCTTTGGCTTGTGTCTATGTAATGCTGTTTCCGGCAGGAGTTTCCCAGCTCCATTGTGTAGGTGTTTTTCTCGGGAAGGTTGTGCCTTTTGCATATGTTCCTTTTCCATTTTCTACTGAGAAGCAGCTGGAAGCCAAAGAAGGCCCTATCCATCATCTCTTCTATGGCCGGACTCTGAACCTGGACACAAGAATAGGAGCCTTTCACTCAAAAATAAAGGAGGAAATTCCATTGACATACCAGGGTCAATCACCATCCAAATGAACTTGAGAAGGGATACTTTTCATGGATTGAAAACACTTTCACTATTCATATTCAACTCAGTCTTTTCAGATGCAAAAAAGTTCATTATCAGACATTAAATGTAATTGTAAAACTGACCTGGAGATCATTTACTGCAGAAAAAAATGGGGAGTTGTGATGGTTCCTGATTATTAAGCTTTTTTTTTTTTTATTTGGAATCTTCAAAACCCTTCATTTGATGATGGTCTCAAGTGAACAAATTTTAATTAGATAAACTATCTAATCAATATATCAACAGATCAATCAAAACAGCAGCTTTTAAAATGAGTGGCTAGAGGGGTATTTCTGAAACTAATGGCTAGAAGAATATTTCCCTGAATTGAATTCATTTGTTAGCATAATAGGAGATTAAACTCTAATTAGTGGAGCAGGTTCTGAAGAGAAACAATTGTGGGTTAAAAATCACCAGTCTTAGCCACGTAAACAAAGATGTATTCATCGTTGTCATTCACTTCATTTAAAGCCAAAAGTAGCAGGCTGTGGTGTTGTTCTGTCTTAAAAGCAGAGGAGCTGGCTCTGCAGCTGTGTTTGTGGAAATAGGCAGGATTTTTTAAATTCTGGGTTTTTGTTTTCTCCTGCAGGTTGTTGTATCAACAACAGTCAATGTGGATGGCCACGTGCTGGCTGTCTCAGACAACATGTTTGTACACAACAATTCCAAACACGGGAGGCGGGCTCGCCGCCTTGACCCCTCAGAAGGTACGGCCCCTTCTTATCTGGAAAATGGTAGGCACACATTTACATGTCTTTTTTTTATTTGCAATGCTTTTTTTTTTCTTTCTTTCTTTTTTTTTTTTTTTTTTCTTTTTTTTTTTTTTGCACATTTTTTTTCTTTAACTTTTTTTGGCACTGTACTTTCTGTTGATACACTACTACGTTTACTTTTACATAATTTCTGCTCTTATCCATCAAACCATTCATTAAAAAAATCCATTAGTATTTCTCAGCCCTTGTCAACCAGAATACAGGCGCTTCTGAATTTGCTTCTGACTTCTCTCCTTATTTAATACTCACAGTTTTGCAGTCACAACCAATTTTTCATCTTTTTCTATTTTTTTTTTCCCGGTCTTGTTTTGCTTGCAGCTTTTTCTTGCTATTTAATTTGACTTGATTTTATTTTGGCTTGTCATATTCCTTGATCCAGAGGTACAGGCTCAGGTTATGTATGCAAGTTTAAGTGGATGGTAAAAACATGACCGAATCTGTAAAGAATTTACTGTGAGGTCAATTTCCTGTGGCTGGGCCTTGCTGCAGATTGCGGCAGGAGGGGGTTTGTATGAGAAAAACAGCATAAAATGTTTTTCTTCAGACTGACTCTATGTGATTGACTTCTTGCCTGAACTGCTAAAAGAAGATAGTCTGAGATGAAGAGGAGAATGGAAAGTGTCTCTGAGAATCCAGAATTGTGAAACACTATCTCTCTGGAGCCCAGCAGCCTCCAAATCACTCGCACACAGTCGCAGCTGCACTCGTACACGTGCACACATGTAGTTATTCACCCACAAAGCCCCAAATAATCATTAAGATTTAAATATGGCTTTATTTGCACTGTAAAACGCACTGATGTAAAGATACATAATGACTCTAAGGTAACCTGGTTTTAAATAAAATTAGGATAGGATAGGATAGGATAGGATAGGATAGGATAGGATAGGATAGGATAGGACAGGACAGGATATTATGTTTTCAGGAGAATTATCTGCATTTATTTTCTAGTCCAGCTGTCTGATCACTTCAGGGCTGGCCAAAAATGAAGTGCATAGGGATCAAAACCACCTTCAGTTCTTACAGAGTTAGAATTCTCCAAACCAATGCCATTTGATGTCCAGATGCATGGCCAGGCCACACGCATCAGCTTCCTTGGGACTCCTCTTGTGAGTTGTTAGTAACGTATTGACAGGATCATGGTTTTTTACACTAATAAAATTAATTAAAGTAATAACAGAATACTAAGCTGCTAATACAATCATTGTCATTTTCCATTTCAAATAGTATTTACCAATGGGCACGCAGAGAAATGAATGAGGCAAAGAGCAATTATCAG
>NC_044252.1:34419208-34421708 GCF_003957555.1 Calypte anna | reverse complement strand
AAGCTGTCAATAGGCTATTGACATGAGGTATCATGAGATTTTGTTTCACGGTGCCTTTTTACCCAGGAATCCGCGTGTGACAATTGACTACGCGCAGAGCCCTAGACTGGAGGCACGTCATGGCCCTCTAGTGGAAGACTTGCTGTAGGAGGTCTCCCAGTACAATTGGACAATTAGTGTTAAAATTACTAGAAGTAGCCTTAAGGAGACATATGGAGGCAATTTTCATATGAATGATGCCCTGTGGCCTTTCCTGCAAACGAAAACCAAGGATCATTTACAGAGCTTTTTCTTAAAAAAAAAAAAAAAAAAAAAAAGCGCTGTAGAGCCCATGTGTCTTCAAACGTGACAGCAAGAAGGGAGAACGAGGGTGACTGAAAGTGGTTTTCCCAAGGTAACTGGCTGGCATCAGCCATCCTGGTGCCATCTTGACCGAAGGTGTGCTTTCTGTGTGGTTTCTGCAGCTGATAACACCCCACGCCATCAGAGTCCAAACACCACCACGGCACATTCCAGGAGTTGTTGAAGTAACTCTCTCCTACAAATCCAAACAGTTCTGCAAAGGTGCTCCCGGCCGATTCGTCTACACTGGTGAGTGCTGGGGTTCCTTACTACTTTTGGGATAGCAGCTCCCAGCTCTTCATGTCAAATACATGACCATGCTGTTTAAAAATTGGATGTGTCTTGTGGGAAATGGAACTGGTGGAAGCCAGACCCCAAAAATACCTGTTTGTATGGTCACCCAGAAGCTCTGGTGCCTGTCCAGGCCTCCTGGGACTTAAAAATGTCTCTGTGTCTCGGGAGCTCAGCCTCTCTCACAAGATGCCTGTTACTTCCTGTTCTCATTTTGGCCAGAAATAGATTAACAAAGGTATTTCCTACTCTGCTCCAGCCAGAAAAAGGAGTTAAGGACTACTCGGTGATGAAAAATATTTTTTTGGGGGCCATCTATCCAAACTTCTTGAACTTCTCTAAAAGGTTCAGTTGAAGTTTTGGGCACCAGTTCAAGCAGCTGTTGTTGGATCCAAATAACTTTATCCAACCTTATTCACAATCTGGCTCTAAAAATTCTTTCAGACCTGAAACTTGGGATACAAACTCACAAGCCTGAGAATGATTTATTTGTGCCAATTCTTTTGAATAGATTTTATTTTCATTTACAAGAGCACAAGAAAAAGTTGGAATTGTGTGGTTTCCAGTGGGTTTAATATGAAAATTCCTACTTTGGGATGAAGTATTGCTGGCTTTTTATTCAAAATGTGTATTATAGTTTTTCTGACATTTAACAGTGAATTTAACTGAGGTGCTGGAAGGAAAAGGGGAGAAATAGCAATTTAATCTATTGTACTTTTGGATGAGGATCCTAGGTAATAAATTTGATCTGATAAATCAATCTCTCTGTTGAAAACAAAGAGCCTTTAACTGTTTACTCGACAGACTGCAGGGATTCGGGGAGAGTTCTCGCTGCTTATTGGGTAGATAATGCAGATTGCAGATGATGTGCAGATGATGTGCATTTTGATGAATATTTTCCCACTAGACTGCAACTGTTTCTATCTATTAATTTAGATCTAATGGGAAAAATGGGTTCCTGGGTGGTTTTAAGCTAGGACTTTTCAAACAGTTAAGGCACGGTGCCTGTTTTTCAGGCTGCTTTAGATCCATGGCTGAAATGGACTTTTAAGTGAAGGTAGGCTCTGAGATGCCAATCTTCCAGCCACCCCCAGAGAAATCCCAGCCAGTGCTCTCATTCACCCCTGGGTACCTCACTTTGGCTGAATGGGGGAGAAGCTCTCATTGTGCTTGATCTCATTGTGTTGAGCTTTCTGAGTGGGTTTTTTTGCCAGAGTTACCAAATAGGATGGTGTTGCCCGTGGTGCTTTCAGTGCTACCAACTACCTATAATTCCAACCTTGCTGAGTTCTCTGCTGCAACCCTGGTCAGCACAGGTGGGGATGCACCCGCTCAGCAGTACAACCTTAACATTGCTGTCATCAACAAAGTCCAGGCAAAGCCTCAGCAGTGGCCTGACAAGTGTGACCAGTTAGCTAAGATAAGCATTCAGCAAAACAAAAAATGAATGAATTAAAAGCTTTAGACTGAGTTCCAGCTATTCCAGCCGCTGCGAGCTGGTGCAGTTCCTCGTGCAGGGGGAAGTGCCGCAGATTTGAACCAGATGACGGTCTGGCTCTCAGTGCACAGCCCTGGAATTTGGAATTGCCTTTTAGTAATGTCTGTAACTGATTTCTTAGGTGTGGATTTTGCAAATTTGGCAAATTTTGCTAGTTTGAACTTCTTTCTGAAGTGTAAATGCAAATATGTGGGAAACTTCTTTCCTGGGGTCGCCTTTCCGTCTTTTGTCACTAAGTAAAGATGTTCAAAAGAATCATGGGAATGTCAGGAGCTTCTCCCGCTGGAATGAAATGGTAATAGTGTTATATTACTAACAACACTTTAACAGGAATATATATTTCAACCCCCTTTTGAGGGAGACAAAAGC